>NW_017296691.1:1688167-1800809 GCF_001594075.2 Trachymyrmex cornetzi | reverse complement strand
ATTTGGAGTGATTTTTCACTCTCTAAGAGTGAAAATTTCACTCCTGTCGAACTGGCGCAACTATCACTCTTTGTGATAGTTTGGGAGTGAAATTTCACTCCCAAAAATTTAGAGTGTAATTTAGGTTCTTTATTTTATTTTGAAAATTTACAACAATTCTCATTGATTTTGTTTATTGCATACCTACCAGATGCGTGTAAATATATTACATATAATATTTCTGATTTTTATACAATTATGAAATGATTAAGAAACTATCTCTCTAAATCTCGAGGAGTGAAATTCTAGGAGGGAAAATACGGTCACTCTTGTTCAAGAGTGGCAGATTTTCACTCTGTTTTTCAAGACAGACTAAATTTTTAGTCTCTTCGAATGAGATTTCACTCCCCGAGATTTAGAGACATTATTTTGATCTACATTTCTGGATCGCATATCTCGCACATATATATATTAATTATCAATTTTACTTGTTTCACAAGACTATAAAGTCGCGTTATCGTCTTGTAATATACTAGAACTATCTCGACCTATGAAGCCGTTGTACCTTTATCTTTTTTCGACTTCCCTTATCCTTATTTCTTTCCTCTTTTCTGTTCTTTTTATCTACAGTATTAACGTTTCTCTACCTGCACCTTTTCCTTTGTCTGCAAATATCATTTACGTGATCAGCGATTAAAATATATGCATGTCATATACAGGTTGGATATTAAATACTTTAAAGAATTTAAGGGAATTCCTCACACAAAATTTAACATGAAAACTTTATACGTCCGAAACAGTTTAATCTCAAGGATACAGAGTATCAACATTGAAGGAAAAATTTTGTTTTTTCCTAATTATTTCTTGTATTTATGTGAGGAACCATTTCTTAAATATTATAATATATTATAATATCGTTTTCCATTAAGTTTATATTTTGTATTCGTTCTTTAACAATCGTTGGTTATTCTTCCAACTTTCTTCAGTCTAAATTCCACTTATTTATCACGTATTTTGATCATATCGTTCTTACGGGTTTTCGCTCGGAACATAATAAATTGCCTATCTAACTATCTCGCCCTCACGAATTTCACCACTCACGTTCTCCCTCGGCAGTCGGATGGCCACAAAAGCGAAAGCCCGGCCGTGTCTGATAATGAAACGATTTCGCATTTCGTCGTGCTGTGTAAGACGAGGATAGAGAGAGAGAGAGAAAGAGGGTGAATTGTGCACGCCTTGGCACAGGAGTAACTTTGCAGCACTCGACGACATAGAACGGCCGCCGAGACCGCGAGAATCCACGGACAATTAAACTGTGCTGTCGTAAAAACTCCCGTTACAACGCTCTCGTCTTCCTCTTTTCCTCTCTCAACGGTTGCTTACTATGCCGTTTCTCTTTTCGCACGTGATTCTTCCTATTGGCGCAGTTCCATCTGCGTTTCTCTTATATCTATATTCAAAGGCGATATATATGCTCGTGCTATGCTCATTGCGAATACTTCCTAGTTTCCTACGTTTCCAAACAATGAATAGACAATGACTATATGTCACGCGACAATCGGCTAGTCTGATTGTTATCGCCGTTTAAATCTTTTGCGCTTGCAAAGAAATACAGGCCAACTTATTCGATTGCATATTTATCGAATCTCACATCAAATTTCCAAATTACCGTTGAAATTAATTAATTTCTAGTAATGTATAAGAGATGTTTTGTATAGAATTCTTATTTTGATTCGTGTTTATATAAATACTCTTTTCATTTTTAAATGACCGCACAAATTTTTGGGATCAGTTATCTTTTGGATATTCTAATAAAATTTTAGAAATAGCAGTTTACTGAAAACTTTCACTTTTCAATCAGTTATAGACATCGCGATACATTCTATACACGAGCAATAAAGAAATTTTAGTTATTCGAAGAATGAAGCCACGCATAATTTTCATGAGCGATGAAAATTGAATAGTACAGTCGAGGGTTAGATTAACCGGCATGGGGCGTGCGAGAAGAAAATAACAGGCTGACAGTCTTATCTCTGAGAACTTGTGGACGGGCTGTAATTACGCGGTAACATATGCCGCGGTACGTAATAAATAAGCATTTATCGCCTTATCGTGGCATAGTGTAGCCTTCGTGCTATATTATCTCCTTAGTAGTGAGTTTATAAGAACTTCCCTTCCCCTTAGAATGCCTATCGACGCATTGCATGAATTAAATATCTTACTCGAGCTACTAATAGTGCTACTGAATGTTACTTGAAATAATTAAAAGATATGAGAACTATACATAATTCTGATAAAATCTTTGCCAAGAAGCAAATACAATTTGACGAGGAAGCCTACAATTGAAAGGAAATAGTCTCTAATACACATTCTGTATTAAGCAAAGTAAGAATGCTTTGAAGAGTTACTTCGAAGGAAGTGAAATCAGGCAGAAGAAATAACTCGTGTCGCAAGATCCTTATTCGGTGACTCTCGCAAAAGTTTCGAGAAAGGAGATGCACGGGTCCCTTGTGGATTCTCTTGTGACGATCAGACTGTACGTATCTAATCATGGCCTATAAATAGCCACGTCGAGTTTAACCATGGTCGATCCGATGGTAATGCGAACCCGTGGGATGTCGATTGTCTTTCTCGCTCTCATTTCCTCTCTCTTTCCCTTTCTCTTTCCCCTTAATGCTCTCTTCTCTGCGTTTCTTCTCTCCTGATACTTTGATCCCTTGTTACTGTCCCTTTCTCATCGCGAGTTTAGTACATTTAATATTAAATATTCTTATAATAATAATCTTTAACTTATTTGTTGTTACGTGATATTTTGTATCATAATAATTATTAATTATATCAATAATGATGTTAATAATAATTTGATTACTTCCTCTCTGCTTTTTTTTCCTATTTTATTGTGTTCCATAATACCACCATCCCTTGAAAAAGTATTATAAAAGAAGTATATAAATAGACTTACTTCCATCTAGAGTTAGAACTTAGAACTATATCTGGTTTTGGAACTATAACTTAAAATGAACTATAAGAATAAGTTAAAAATAGAAAGTATAAATGTAAGAAGTCAACGTACAGTACGTGAAAATAAAATGTCGATAAGAAATATAAGTATTAAGAAAGATATTTTTAAAAATATTTTTTTAATTTTTTCACATTATTTCACAATCAGACTAATTGTAATATCGAAATACTTTTGTATATATATATATATATAATCCGTTTTAATTGATAATTTTTTAATTGTACGTTGGCATGGTAACGTTACATTTTACTTTTCATTTCTTGTGTTTTAATATTCTGTGTACTTAGCTCTTTATTAATTAACTAAGTTTATCAATTAATCTTATACTACATTACAATGTACTGAATTCCACATATCTATTATACTATTATTCTTATACATGTATTTATGTTTCGGCTCTTATTCCTTTCGTTCATATCTCATCGTAAAATACTATTCACTGGGATGGCATATGAGGAGTATCACGTAGGAGGATTTCTCCAAGTCTCGTTTTTGCAGAGCACTTAAGACAGTCGTTAACTTCACATAAACGGACGAACCGCGTAATAGTCTGATTCGCTTCTTACAAGTGACCTTTCCAACCAGTGCCGTTAGCTCGACTTTAAAGGGATATTAAGTCTTCCGAGTTCTTGTATATACCATTTCTGATTGCGAATTTTAAAATATCAAATTTATATTTGTTAAATAAGTAAAATAAAGCATATAGTAATAAAACAATAGAATAAATTTGATAGATATTCAGTTGTAAAATATGGATTTTCTTTTAATTTATTTTAGTTTTTTATATTTAAATTTTGCAAGCTTCGTTAGCAGATTAATATAGTTGAAGCGAAATCTGTCAAAGTAATATGAAACAAGTATATTATGAAAAAAGATATTTCCACGTAAAATTAATTTTTGTACATGAAATTTATTATAAAATTGAGTCAACCGTTTTTCATTAATTTAGTTATATGTATAGGCTGATGAATGGTGTATAATGAAAGATTAACGATCGACTTAACTTGGGAATAAATTGCATGCGTTTCAGGCAGAATAATCAATCGGATTTATTTATTTTATTGGCTGTAAAATCATTATCACTATAATATATTATAAATGATGTGTGGACTTTATATTTCGCAGCGGCTGCTTTCTGTCTTTCTCTCGCTGTCGACTTGCTGCACATTTCGAAATGTCGTGGCGTTTGAAGTAACACGCCGCGATATTTCACGAACACGTGCTTCCGGCGGCGTTGCCCGAAATTCGCGACGTTTCGTCTGTTTCGCCGACCTGCTCTCGGCGCGAGACAAATCGACCTCGAAATGAAACGCCTGTCGTCGATTTGATTTACACCCCCGCCGGCGTACCGGCATTCATTATTTATGCGTCGACGGATCGAGAATTATTGAACCGCAGAGTGTAAAAAATACCCGGCGACCTTTCGAAGTGAAGAGCTGAACATATCGGAGTTCTCGTCGCCATTTACTTTTACCGCGAGAATGCATGATTGCGACTTGTTAAAATTTTTCTCGTCTCGTTCGCCTACTCTATTATATTACGTCTCAGTTACGTTGATCTTTTATAAATCGCGGAGATATCTTATAAGCTTCGGCTTTAAGTACAGATTATTCCACGTGAATAAGTTTTAAATAATAGCGATTTAGTACGAACGCATTAATGCATTGTGCTACCTTTAATGTTAAACAAGTTACTTTAAATTAAACGTTGAGAAATTATGCCTACGATTAAAAAATTAAAATTGAGTCTTATCGTAGATATCAATTTAATTTTGATATTTATTAGTAACTGATATAATATATCATTACTTATTTATAATTTAAATAGCCACATAAAGTAATGTAATTATATTATTATAAATGTACTTAAGGTACTGTTTTGTTTTCAATCTTGTTATAATTTTAAATGAAAGTGAAAAATTATTTACTGAAATTAGCAATCACTCATTAGTGTTTATAGTAATTTTATAAAAATAAATTGATCTGTTTTTTTTTACATAGTCCGTTTTTTATACATAAAATTACATTCTTTACTATTTTAAAAGCGGAGAAAAGTATTTTTGTTTGACAAAGAAATTGAATGATTCAACAATATTTTTTAACGAGCTAACTAGCTCGTCATTGAAGACGCATCTATTTTCTGTTATCACGAACTTTCGTGTTTTCCAACACGATCGCACCGAACAGCGTCTCGTTACATCCAAATGCACATATCTTTAGGGACGAGAAAAATATCTAAAAAATAAGAAGAAAAAAAAACAGAGCGTCTCTTACATCCGAGGAGTTGTAGCCATAGTAGGGAAGGAGAGATGCGTTCCCATCGGGAATCGATATCGCTTATCAAAGGCGAAACCGGAACCGGCACGCCCGTCGCGAAGGCAGATACGCGCGCACGCATTCAAAGGCAGAGGAAATTCATGCCTGTTCCCTGCAGACGGAGGCAAGCTTACGACGTTCCATCTACGGTATCGCGCGGCTCGTACCCGCCGATCTCCCTCTCTGTCTCCTTATCCACCTTCCCGTTCTCTCTTCGCTCGCCCGCTCGAGCGCCGATCATTCCTCCCCGTTTCTGTCTGCGGATGGAGAGCCGCTTTCTAAGAGTTACGCAACCCAGCGTCAGTCGTCCGCGCGCGCGCTGATTATTTTTCCAAGAGCAGCGCGCGGTTCCAGAATTTTTAAATGACGGTTGAATGAAACCGGTTCCCTGGCCGCCTCTTTCCGTCCCGCTTCCCGTCCATCGTATGAGAGGCTGTCTGATAGAGCTGGATCCCGACGGCGTTCCAACTCCACGTTTACCAGGGGATCCCTTTTTCTACCCCCCACCCCCCTCCCCCCCCTCTCTCTCTCTCGTACACGTCAAATATATCTATCCCATTCTGACCGCAGAAATGTTTGCGATATTCCTTCCTCCTATTCCTCGGCTGCGCAGGACGCTTCCTGGGACATCGTAGTAATGCGGTACCTGCCTCGTCTTTGATTCCTTTGGCAAACCCGTTCGAGCAACGAATACCGATGCTCTTACAAGCCGTAGGAAAGCAAGGGAGGGATGACTGGCTCCGTAATTGCGAAATTTCGGACGAGAAGGCCGGGTAGCTCGGTCGAATTAAAATCCTTTTCCGCTCGTGCGTTTACGTCCCCGCCTTCTTTCTCTTTATTTCTCTTTCTCGCTTCATCGTTGTGATGCTGTGTACGTGGACCCTTTTTTTTTGCGAGAAAGAACAGCGCGCATCCGCCTCAGCAATGATCCCTATATCGAGCAGGACCGATCTGGAGGAGCGGTTAACGAGATATAAATAGCATGACAGCGGGGAGAGTCGGGAAATATATCGTGTCCTTCGCGTACCGTCGGTTGTTACATTTATTTCATCCGCGACCATTTGCTGCTTTTATCGCGTCGATTTCTTGCAGCAACAGATATTAATTGCTGTGAAAGAAATCGCGATGAACATGTATTAAGGACGGCACTCACAGTCGGTATAGTTTCCTACTGAATAATTATTTAAATAGTTTCATGAATCTCTAATTATTCTCCATCTATATTCATATATTGTATCTATTTATATTATCTACAGGGATTTATAGTTTCCGGTTAACTCGAATTGGTCGCGCGAGATTTCTTTATTTCTTAATGTATTTTCTTTAAGATTATATTTCTTAATGCATCTTTGAAATACTACTTTGACAACATCTGCTAATATTTCACGCTGTCGAGGAAGCACTGCTTTCTGAACTCCATTTCGTAGACGACAAGAAGAATGTAATTTTTACATCAAAGAAGCAAGGCGAAGAAAAATGCGGGAAAGCACAAAGAATAGCCGTCACGTAGAAGATTTTCTATTTGTCTTTGTCCATAGCTTTCCGCGAGTAGTTTTCATCTTTCCGAAAGGAAACAAGAATATACGCGTTCGCCATCTGGGCCGCAGAGCTGTGGTTGTTTGTAGCAACGAGAATAAGTAGAAGAGGTGCTAAAATACCAAATGCGATAGGGCACGGAGAAAGTAGTGGAGCGAACAGAACCGCCCCCTTTTCTCACATTTTCACAAATTTTGGTTCACGAGCTGGATGTACTTTTTCACAAATTTTATGGACACATTGGCATTTTGATATATGTTTGTAAGCAACTGTAAGAGACAGTACCATCGTACATATTGGGTGTTCAATCTTCTGAATCTTGGTGTTTTTTGATAGAATAATCCGATAGAAGTTTATGAGAGATATACACAAAATCAAAAGCGTATATCGTTATGTACGCGAAATATTTAATGACTTCTTTTACGTAGATTTGATTATTTTAGGTAAAATCTACAGACAAAAGAGAGACCAAAGAAATCACTCTAAAAAATTACCATAAAAGAAAAAATATCATATATTTGTCTCTTTTTGATCTTGAAAATATCTCATGAGACTGACGGGATGTACCTGTTTATTGCAAATTCTGAGACACCCTGTAGGTACAAGCGGAATGCTACTTTATATTCGGCATACAGAAAGCCTGGCGAGGAGTTGTTTGACTACGCGGTAGTCGTCGAGAGAATACTGTCTCTTCTCTCACACAGTCGGGCAATAGAGCCGTGTCCCTATGTACCAGGTGCTTTGGAAGTAAAGTTATTCGTGATATTGCTTGAAGTCTATAAATAAAACGACCTATATGCATCTTTATCATCTTGCTACATATACTCGGACAACAATCTACTTTTATAACCCTTTATTAACATCTATGATATTATATTTGCTGTAAGTTATTCAAACGCTCCGTATTCATCACAATAAATGTAAGACAATAAAATAGTAAAATATTTTGTGTAGCATATTCTCGAAAAGCTACATAATTTTTTATCTCTAAAGACAAGCGATACAAAATATTGTATTATCAAAAGTAAAGTTAGGTGGTGCAATTTTGAATAGACAATTTTGAATTCACAATCTAATTTTCGAAATTCAAGTTTGATTTTTCTTGGTCAGTATCCTTCAACATTCTCCAATGAGAAGGTTACTAAACTTGAACCTCGAAAATTGGATTCCAATTTTATTTTGTTTAGAATTGTACCATATTCAAAATTATACCATGTAAATTCCAAAACCTATCCTACATTATAAATTATAAAATATTCGTGTTATCAACTAAGATAATAGTTGTTTAAATTGAGAATTAGACAATTGTGAGCAATTTTTATATTAAGAGAAACGATAATAATAGGCAGACTTTCTTTTTACACATTATATAGGAGCTACTTACGATACCGCTACTGGAATAATAAAAGTTCGACATTCAGGTAATAATATTAATTCTGTTACGTAGCATACCGGTTGAAGAATCCTCTTGTATAACTTTTTTCGCTTTGTTACATAGGGATTCTTGATGTTCGCTGCAAACTTTTTCCATGCCGTCTCATTATCCCGAGAAATGTCTTAAACATTTCCTGGCGTATTCTTTTCGTTTCACGTTGTAGATGGAAAGTGCAACTTTCCGATGCCGGTACAATGTAATTTCTGATACCTCTAAGAACTTGTCTTTTCGCGTAATCGAATTACGTCGAGAAGTTTCGGAATCTATCTCGATGAATATTTCCTTTAACTGTCTAACGTGTGTGAATAACGGCCGTCTCGAGAAAATGCAGAAATCGTACAACCTAGACTCGCAATTTTTATAACTCTCACGGTAAGATGAAGTACAAAAGAAGTTGAATAGAAATATATTTTAACAGAAAGCTCACATTATTTATTTTAAAACTTTCAATTCTCACTCTTCAAAACACTTTTACAATTACGAATTATGATGTATATCAATAATTACATTGAAACGACTGCGGTAACAATGAATGAAAAAGGAAAAGGCAGGAAAACTTTTAATAAAAATAAGATTTATTCATTCTATTTATATATGAGTTGTAAACCTTTAAAATTATTCTATCTGCATTATTAGAAAATATGTAAAAATAAATAATATTATAATAAAAATAATGAAATGTAGATTTCTCATATAGAGAATAGAGTTATGGAAATAATATTGAAGATAATCATTCACAATAGAAAGCGTGATGAAAGGTTGGGATGAGAAAGAAGAGAGAAACAGTGAAAAACGGAAATAACGATTTTAGTGGTACAGATAAACTGAGCTAATTGGATCATACGGCGGATAAACGATAAAACGTCGGCGAAATCGAAAGAATTGTTCGAAGGCGAGAATACAAAGAAGACAAAGAGATCCTTGATGGAATGGGGGATGGGGTGATACGCGCTTAGCCCGGGAGCTAAAAACGTGCCAGAACAGTCGCAGGTCGGAGAAGGACGAGAACTCTCGGCGCGGAGAGTGCGAATTTTCCCGCTGCATTGTCGAGTATTGTCAACTGTGGTTAACCTACCTGTTGGAGCACGAAAAAGAACTAGGTTGGTGTAGCCTTTGCGATCCTGACACTCATCCTACGGAAGATTTTCTCGAAGGGTCTTGTTCAGCTCACATTGTATTCAACGTCGCGATTCGGATTTTACCAACTTTGTTCTTTAGAAGCTCCTTCTATATTACGACGATAGAAGAATTTCTTCGAAAAGTGTTAAATTTATTGTCTGGTTCAAAAAAGGAAATAACATGCATTTTTATAGCTGTTGTAAAGAAGACTATTTATACTAAAAATAGGAATAATTTTGTATAAAATATTATTTTTTTATAATAATTAGATTAATTGAGATATTTTAATAACAAACACATTAAGAATTTCTGCAATAGTTAATGATTATTTACAAATAAAACGACATATATATTGATTGATATAGGTATTTATAACTAAGAAAATTATTTTTTGTAAATCTTTAAAACTATCAATACAAGAGGTGTATGAATTATCATTAGCGTTATCCGGTAATTAATATCAATTGCATCAACAAATTTGGGATGGTTGCATGACGCTTATGTACATCTCCCTCTTTCTCCAAAAGTTTATTTAATCTGGAAAATGTCCAGAGAGCGGATAATTAGTACGACAATTGCCAAAGTTTAATTGGAAATCCAGGCGAACCTTACCCTTCCGCGAGTTCCTATCTGGCATGCGCATGTAGATAAGCCGAGGTTGTAAGTGGACAACTCGTTGGGCATGATGGTCGATGCGAGGGTAAAACGAGGGTAGAAACTGTAGAATAATGAAAATTTTTCAATCACGATTGCTTCAGCGGTACAATTTCCTTTGCCTGATAAATATCGATGAAATATGATACTTTTTAAATTGTTTGCATAAATGTTCTTGTGCATCAGCAGTATGATTAAATATTTAAATATTCCATGTTCGTTCCACGTTCTTTATTTTTACAATCCCGTTGAGATTAAAATGTTTTTATTTTAGGTTGATTTTGCGTCACACATCGAAAAATATTGGATATCAGGAACGAACACAATTTTTCAAAAATTACTATATTTCAAATAAAAGAAATAGATATTGTTTTTGAAAAAAATGCAAATATTATACAAACTGTTATTTTATATATAGAATGAAATTAGTCCTTTTATGTGTATGAATTAATATAAATTCCAGTAAAATCTCCAAATATGTTAATATTTTTGAAGAGTTGTATTGCCTTGTTTTTAATTGGAAAAACTCCTGAAGAGCATCAGTAGCTGCGTTTCTCTGTATGCATTATTTCCAAAAGAGTTTGAATGTTTCAAAGAATATAGGGTCAAATTAACTTAATGTGAGTCGCTCAATAATATCGTTATTTTTTTACTAAAACAATGGTTATATTTGACACTATACAGTACCAATTTAACATTATATAGTGTCAAATTTAATTATCATTTTAGTAAAAAATAACGATATATTTAGTAGGAGCAGTGGCGACTCACATTAGGTTAAATTTGACACTACAGATTTAACAGAGTGGAAACGAAGGCAGGGACATATAGTTTTCTTCCCGCAAGCGCAAGGGTACGCCAACGAGGATGAATTAAGATCGATCCACTTAACCGTTGTCAAGAATTCGGGGTGCGTTCATGGGATTTTACGTGGCCGAATCGAGCGCGACCAAAGGGGCAGGAAAGCCTCCGCGTCGAAATAAAGTTATTAAAGGTCCGGGGATGTAGCGCACCCCTGTCGACGTTATGCGTACGAATGAGTTATTCCTTTGCCTTAATTCCACTCCATTAACCCGGGTACTTAAGTGCCCGTAAGCACACGAGGGGTGGGCGGTGTCATTAAAGGCGGCATAAATATATACGCTTGGCATATAAGGGAAAATTATGAATCGCGGCGATGCAATAATTCCATCTGGAGCGGCGTGCGACTGTCGGCAATGCGCGAATCATCGCAGGAAGGGGAAAATGTTGCATCCTGTAATCTCTGTTTTGCATTGTGCTACTGCATTTCGCAGTTTCAGCATACCATAAATAGCATTGTTCAAATTGCAGCGGTCGAAAAGATCAAATATGTTATTCGTTCATCGGAATTCATTCACTCGTCTGTTATGTTTCTCATTCATAAGTGGAATGATCGACAGTAACGCAAGCTTCAAATATTTTTGACATTTACGTTATTGCATGCGGAATTAGATATTTTCATAAGATAAGGGAAACTACTTGTGAAATAGCTCGGGGCTTGGTGGAAGACGTTTAAAGTTTGCGTGACAGTTAGTTGCATAGAAGTGATTAAAACTTGGTTTAACTAGAGTGACTTTAATCATTAATTAACACATTGTTAACAGTGGCATAAGCTGGAGTAACTTTTTAATCTCAATGGGATTTCTGGATGGCTGTCCGTGCGTAGGAATTATTCATTACAAGTAAAATATTATTTTGCGCACACAATACATGTAAACGTCTTACGTTTGTGAAAGTGATGTAATGTTGCAGTTGTAATTATTGCGCAAGTAATAATTCGGCCAAAAGCACTAATCGATGAAATAAGATCATTTAGCATACCAGACTTGATGAGTTATCTATACAATATTCGAATTGCTGGAAAATCAGAGAGACGGTCTAACGACCTCACAGATAACGAAGATTGTATAGCTTACATTGAAAGGGCTGCTCATGGGTCAGGAAGGAATTAATTCGTGGAATTACCATGGCCATAATCGCTTTAGCGCCCGGTTCGTGCAAAAAGGCCAAAGGTATAAGAGCCTCCCAAATTAGTGGTGCTTTTTAACGTAGGACCGGCGTTTAATCTTATTGACCACAGCCATTTTTTCTTTTCTCGGAATTGCTCTTTGTCTGCGTAGGATAAATTTTTATTTTAATTGAGTACTCAATCTTGATTGTACAATGATATCTATAGAAACGCAAAATAAATGAATAAATAGTTAAAGAAAAGTGTATATGAAGCTACAGCGTTACATTAGCGTCACATAAATAATAAAATAAATGTAAATTATAGTATTGACACGTGATATATTTATGAAATCTTAATTCAATGTTTGACTTAAAGTAGATGTGATATTTGATGTCTAATCGAACTACGATTGGTGCAATTTTAATGAGCTATTATTATGAATAACTTGTTATCAAGAGATTATGGAAATTATCAATGTAATGCAATATTTGCAAATTTTTGCTGATTTTTTGGGTTTTGCAATTTCCAATTAATCAGTGAGATGAATAAATAATTGCGTGATCGCTCCGTAACAGTTTGAGAATGATATATAACTGACGTGAAAAATTAACGCAAGCTAAATGTGAAGTTATCGAAGGATTCTTAAATTTTTTATTTTCGATAGTTCGAGCTATGTTTAAGCTAGTTAGAATCTAATTGGTATAAATCTGTCTAAATATTATCTACTCAGCACTAAGTTGAATAGCCAACAAATATTCCTGAAATAGATGCAAACAGATTGCCTCTCCATGTAAATTTACTTGCTATTTGAAAATAGTGTTTTGCTCAACGGCATTGATAATCCATTCAACATGTCTCAATAGACTGATATTAGAGGTGTTGCGATATACTGTTGTTAAGCGATTGTGGTATTAGATTATCGAACGAAACGGAGCGAATAAGATTGCATAGAATGGCAACGACAGAAGAGCAAGAGAGGACGCGTATCTACTGGAAAGCATGACAATTTTCTAAAATGAAAAATACCCGAATTGAAAGTCGATGTGCAAAACGAGTGTTCCTAAAAAATACCGCGCTATTTTGAGAGTGTCATAGGAATTGGAGCGAGAAAAAAATCGAAGGCCAATCAGCGTTTGTTAACGATCGCTTTGTAGCTTGTAATATTTCGAATATGTTTTCAATAGGCCACATATTTGAGACAAATAAATTGCAGACGTTTTACAAGAAATAATTTTTTTTTATTTCTCATAGAACGTTAATATATTCAAGCAAACTAGTTTCTAGATCCATGTGAATTTGAATTTTAAATATTATGAGTTCCGATGGTTGAGTTAAGAATTGACGACGCGTTCACAGTCCAATATCCAAATAATATATATGTGTGTGTGTGTGATCTTGGTTTTTATTAAAAATTCAAATTCTTAAATAAATTCAGTCGTGTCCCGTGAAGGAATCTATCATCGTTTCGACAGTTCTGTCACATTGGTGCAGTGCGATGTCCGCGCAAATTTGACTTTCGGCAAATCCCTGAGTCACAAGCGGAGCCGTCGTCGCCTTTTTCGGAAACGGGCGGAAAATCAGGGATTCCGCAACGGCAGGAAGGCTCGAGGAAGCTCGGTTGGATGGTAGAAGGATTTGCTCGCAACCCGACAGGAATGAGATTCGGTTGGTACTTTTGGTAACGTTCTCCTTTCCTCCGTTCTGTTTGAGGCTCGAGACATCGGACTCGGTAATCGATATACGTGCCTTTTCTTGTCTCTCTTGTTTTCTTTGGGTTCCATCGTCTCCTCTTCTCCTTGATTCCACTTTCGGCGTACCATCGCGTCGCCTCCCCTTTGTTTTCCCGACTGCTTTCCGGACGGAATCCTCTTTCGAAAAAATACCCGTGAATCCTTCAAATCTATCGTCATCCGGTCTCTCATTCTGGATTTCCCTTCTTCATTGTTCCGAATCCAGCTGCGATTGCGATCTCCGCATCTGCGGCTAAAAGGACCACTTCTTTGCGCGGTCATCCCTCATCTCCCGTATATATTATTTTTTTTCCCTGAAACCATCTTGCTGTCTCTTTGTTCAGCTATCTGGAGATTGGTTTATGGTTATCATTCCGCGAGATAAGATCTGAAAGACTACAGTAACATCTTTATTTGCTCAGCCGTCTTCACTTTATTTTTTAGATACTCGCGCGCAACTAGTAGTTAAATCTTCATGCCACATAAGCAATCATTTATATAAATTATTTTATCAATTTTGTTCAACAGAGTATTTTATAAGTAGATAATTTTCTGGAGTACGACAATCGTAATCTGTGGACCGTGGAAGTATTATTGCGATCGATTTTATCCTTATTAATTAATTAATCCCCTTTTTGTGTCAAATAAAAATATTTCTGCGAACACATTCGTGAAATATACGAACAAATTAACGAGATATTACCGATTTACGTGTAACAACATATTTACGATTTCGTATGACGGCGACTGCTCAGGTAGAAACTATATACTTGTTTACGGTTTATGGGGCTATTGCAGTATAATATATTAGCCCGTAACGGGTGGGTATACTATGTTTACATGAACGTACGGCAATGTGTTAATCGAAGCGTTCGCGCATTCCAAATTACCCTGAACAGCATCGGCTACGAATTCACTGGCACGTAATTGTTATCAAGTATGACAAACGAAATTTATTATTATTATTATCGTCGTTCAGCACCGCACGTTGATAATTCTCTCTTGATACGATTATATCGCGTATGATTATATCGCAAACATGTAATTCGCGATTTACTTCCGCGCAATCGGATTATCGTCAAATACAGCGAGCGTTTTAAGTCTTGTTCCGGGAATGCGCCCGGACCAATCATCTAGCACAGGAGCCCGTCGTGAATTGGTATTACGATAAAACGTTGCATTCAAACCAGATACATGTCTATAAATTACGCTGGGAAATAACTTCATCACTTATATATCTTCTCATCAGTCATTCGCTTTATATTCTAAACGAGTTTTCAGGTACATTCCCGTCAACTTGACGGATTGGCCTCACGATATGATGTTTTGGGAATTAAGCATTGTTATGTAGCTTTTACAGCAGTTGACAGTGATATAAAACAAAATTTAACTTCTTTTCTTTATCAATATTTTAATTTTGTGGTAGAACGTGTTTATATTTCAAAACATAATGCGGACGTTTCCATGTATACTTAAGTTCTGATAATCTATGCGTGTGACAAATTTTGGGCACTTATTATACTCTTATTATCAAATACTGGAAAGATTTACATGAATAATAGTGAGATTTTATTTTTTGTACGTGACGTTTTTTATTTCACAAGTAACTTAATCGAAAAATCTGTATTAAGGATCATATATTTTTAGAACTAAAATACATCTGTTTTATTTTCTTGTCCCGTATTTGAAATTTGTGATCTCACGTAATTTCCTCAGAACGCATTGATTTGTAATATTTATTATTTTTACAATAGTATTACTAAAAGGCACACGTTTAATAATAAGTGACATTTTCCATTATAATTTCCCTTGATAATGGAAACTGATTACAATATTTTTACGAAATAACCAAGCCTTCGCTTCAAGGAATCCAGGAGCACTGGTTCGTACCAAGTCGTTACACGCGCGTTTGTGATTCCGTCTAAGGACATTAGGGTCCATGGTTCTCGTGGGCAAGTCTTGTGGGTACAATTTGAGATCAGTAAGAAAGTTTCGTTGTCGAAGTTTCAGCCATAGGCATAAGAGGAGGGTAGAGAGTATCTTGGAAGGACTTGCAGTTCGACGATAGGGATAGGGAGAAGAAGAGAAAGCATACATCTCAAATCCAAACCAACCATTCTAGTTCTTGGCACTGATCTTTCTTTCTTGCCTCCATCGCCAGTATAAGAAAACGAGAAAAACGATACAATATCCCTCTTGCCTTTCCCTTCTCTATACTTCTTCCATACGATCATCTTAAATTTGTTTTCCATCTGTGTTCAATAAAGGACATTTCCTTTACCTTTTCATTTAATATAAGTGTTTAAGTATTTTTTTTATGTTCTTTATCTCCCTTTTTATGCTTAACTTTTTATATTGTTATGATACCTTTTCGGTAAAATGTCTTGGCACAAATATTTATTTATTACATTTTTGGCTGCTTGTTAATATTTTCATTCATATATGTGAAATGTACTACGTACAACAATTTATTTGTTGTATTTATTTTTACATCGGGATAAGTTTTTAAGTTTAAATTTCTCATAATATTTTTATTAATATTTTATTTTCTTTCTGTTGCAGGTAAGCATCTTGTAAAAGATTTCTATAGTACCTCCAGGAATATTTGAATACATCTTCAACAAAACGTATATGTAAGATTTTATGAAATATTATTTTAAAATTTTTCATTACTTTAATTTTGATCGTTTGATCAATACATTGTTAATGGACAATGATTGAATCTATTGTTAGATATTTTCAAAAACAACAAGCCATAGAATATCTTACGTAATGAAAGACGTTAACTTTTTCATAATTTGATCCTTTAAAAATACGTCAGTCATTTTTAGATATTCAGTCGATTGCTTAAATTCTACTATTGTAAGCTACGATTTGCTGATACGCATCAATAGGGATAGCAAATGCAACTAAATATGTTTAACATAATATGTTTATTTAAATATGTTTAACAGCTTTCAAAATTTATTTTAATACACACAAGTAAATTTATTCAAATATATTAACTCATATAGAAATATATTGTATATATATATATGTAATCATCATTATATGTATGTATAATGATGACGATTACATGTATAAGTAACACAATGGAATGTATGTATGATAAAGGCTTTGATAATGAAAGGGCTAATGGATATATTAACGCTTTGTAAATTCAAATCAACAGTCAGTGCATAAGTGCTGTCGCGGTACAAGAGTCACTTAACCCTTCATATTCAAAAAGGGCTAAGAGAGGAAAATAAGCTCGCGGGAACTCGGTAGCGACTTTACTACCAGTCCGTTGCTCTATTCATGTTCTAATCTGGGCCAATAAAGCATCCGTTGCCAGCATGAATGAGTAGTAGAGTGCCTACTCTACTACTACCGGAGTAATCGTGAATGTATATGCCATCAGTGAAGAGCGACACCGGCAACGATTATGACTATGGCAACGACACATTTACTCAAAATAGAAGCTCGCGTAAGGCTCGTAACAGTACATGATCCACGTCCGTTCGTAGTTGAACTTCGCACAAGTCGCATAGTAATTCTCCGTAGTTATTCGAAATGGTCATTCTGTTCTCGGTATAAACGATTTTATTCCAATGGTGGAAAATGCAGAAATTACATGGGGAATAAATAGGTACATTATTATCCATTATTGTAGAAGAAAGAAAATGATCGTGAATGTCATATAAGCGAACAGGAAATTGGGTCATCTGTTTCATATGAGAGGAATTTCAAGTAGGAAATTAAATTAAACGATGAGAATACGCGCGCTTAATTTAGAGAATACGTATTCCAGAAATTATTCATACAGTCTGAATATAATCATGACGGTTTGAAGTTAAGAATTCGAAAGGTCAGTTGGAAAATGTTGGAATGCAATACTAAAATATTTGACACTACGATTGACACTCCGTTTTCTTTTTAATGTATATATTATATATATATATATATATATATCAAGGAAAATCTGAACACCAAAAGCCGACGATAGATTTCCGCGGCAGATGAGAGACGGTGCAAGTTATAGCAGTCGTAAGAGTACCTGGTATACCTGTATACAATCCCGAATATGTTTTCGTATAGACAGTACGCCTTGAGGCGAGCAAGGGAGACGTTCACGTAATACACCCAGACAATATTCATGTAGACTCGAAATCTTGCCAAAGTTCGGGCCAGCGATGAGAAACTCCGCAGGATTGGTTTCGAATATGTTCGGTGTTCTCTGTCGGGTTTCATCATTAAGTTATGATTGCATACACATTGCAAAAAAAATCATTGAAGAATGGAACGTAGCTTTTTCTCTACGATACTACATTGTTTGCCCGCTGGTAAAATATGTTGCCCGTTTGAAAACTTTTAGTTTGCGTTGATTTTTTTTTAAACAATGTACGAACATGAATGTTGAATGATTTTTACGTCGACATTTTTAATAAAGCATCGAGTAACGTTATTAAACGTAAGAAGATTATGAGACTTTTTTTCTTGCTTTAAAATATACTTATTTAAGCTTTTTTTATTTATTCTTTTTGAATATTATTTCTTGATATAGTGATTAAGTAAATAAAATACTACGGTGATTATTGAGATCGAAGAAATTATATACCTACTTATAATGGAAAAGAATAATGAATAAGTGATTAAATTTAATCGATTAAAAGATTAAATTTAGCATACGATGACATGGATCGCATATGAAAACATTATTCATAAAAGGTCAATCGTTCAGGTTCAATTATTTGATTATTATGAAATTATTTACTTCGACGGTAATTAAATAAGAATATCGTCGATATAATTGAATATCAGCTGCCGTTTCTCTCTTTATTATTTGCAAATAGTCCAGAAATATCTGATTGCAATTATTGCAACGGGGTCACATTATCGGCGAAAGCGTATAAGTGTTTTTTCGTTTAACTGTGTTTTTATGCGTTCTTTTTCGTCGTACATCTGACGTAAATTATTACCGCGAATGCTTCTTAAAATTAAAAAAGTGTGGTGTTGCTTGTCTCAGCTGTTGATTTCAATCTGTAGGAATGCGCCACGTTTTTTTTTTGTATGTTTCTTTCTCACGAAAGTCTCGTTGGATACGCGCCAACGAGTGTCGAGGACATAGCAACGTCGATCAAATCAAAGACGTCGATTATTGTAATCGACTGTATGTAAATTCGTGCGGGATTAGACGATTGACAATCGATGAAAGATGCGTCGCGTCGCGCAGATTCGCAGAATGGTTGTTTGTGCTAAGATCGGATGCGCAGTAACGAGATAAATGAAAGCGGATCGATTTCGGATGCATGGCACTGCATTGCGTCGTCGGAAGCATCTGCAATGCTGATCGTTGATGTATCAATTTCCGTTGCACGACGGCTTTCATAAGAAATAGCCGTAACTCATATGCACGCTGAAAGACGTCAAGGATCGGTAACGTGCGCCGCTCGCATAAATCAGCAAATAATGCAAATATCGCTCTGCCACGACATATCTCTTAGCGAAAGTAGCACAGCTTAGAAGCGTTGCGAAGCACGCGCAAACAACCCCGCGAATCTACGATGAGGCGCCAAAGGGGGAGACGCACATGGTCCGGAGCGGGTGTTCGCGTTAGCGAATCTTCGAAAAACTGGGTCGATTTTAAATGCGAACTCAGTCCGCAATGCGACGATCGTAAATAGTGCCATGCTCGTCCATCCATATGCGCCTGCCGTCTTCGCGTAGTCCATTCTTTCGCTTTCGTCCATTGTCATTCCTTACGTGTTTCCGCCCTGATCTCCTTGCGGTCTTTAAAATGATCGCGATTTTCCTTTTAAAAGCTCGCTCTCCGACCGCACTGTGTGCACGAAATATGCGTACATACCGCAAGGACCGACCGAGAGGAAACAGCGCATTGCTCCGTTCTGCACTGCAGAGATCTAGCGATCGTCTACTCTTCTTCGCATACCACCGGTCACTCCGCAAACCGCGATCTGCATCCAGGATAAATACCGGTCGACACGCCATCCTCTGCCCTTCTTTGAACGACGAAGAACGCGTGGAATGCGATCCTCATGGTTCGCCTGATTACGAACCGGAACGAATTTACGGCGTAACGTCACGTTCCAGTCGCGGACATTTTACGGCATTAAAATTTCAACAATAAATACGTGGCTCATCTGAATTTCAATAACTATACTTAATCGCCGACTTTAATCACACTGTACACATATAAATACTTTGTTCTTAAAACTTGAAAGCATAGAAGTCGATTATTTTTCTAATTATTCAAACTACTTCGATTTGTATTTCTGCAGTAACAGTTAATATTACTTCGAGAAAATGCCGCTCATAAATACATAAATTATACATTGGAACGTAGCAGTAAAGCCGTTTATTTATAAAGTACATTTATTAAATTTACTTCAGTTGCAAGATAAATTAATCACACTTAGTTACCACCAGAGACGAGATTTATTAATGCACAATAGCCAATTGAAACAAAGAAGAGAAAATATGGAAATCCTTCTTGCAGAAGGCGAGAATGATCACGGTGTCTTTAATGAGACAGTGAAACGGTGAAACGCGAGCGACGTCGAAAGGGCTGACTCGTTGGTCATTAACCATTCACGAGAATCACTTTTCGCGAGCGCATTGCCTTTTCTCTCCCTTAATTAGTAGTAGCTGGACCCGCGCCAAGAAGCTCGTTCGCTTCGCGAGGACGTTAGGACGTTGGCGCGACTGCCGCGAAACGACCACAAGCGCGCTTCACATTCCGGCCAGCCGCACAAATCTCGTCGACACGCGTGTGACGTTCTGCTTGAGAACAGTCGGGTACGGACAACGGCGCGGTCGCCCTCTCGGCGAGGGATACTCCGAGGAATACAACCCCGCGGTTTCGAGACGCAGTCTGGGTACGTCGTGTCGCTTCACGGCTTGGTTAATATGTCCGAGGCACTCGATTGCAGTTTCGCAGTCGAGATTCGTGGTCAGACAGACGCTCAGTTAATTATAGACATTAATTGAAGGGACAAGTGGATGGAATATGGTAATATCTGTGGAAACGGCATTTAAGGAATTTTAATTATTCTCGTTGACAGCAGCATGTTATATTTGTATTTTATTGTAATTTAGTTGAATGTTGCGATGAGAAAGAGGAGGGTATAATAATCAAAACGCATGAAATTTCTTTCTTTATAAATATTACGTATTACGAAAATGCTAAATTAAATTGAATATCAAATATCTCCGGCTTATAATTATTTTACATATGTGAAAATACATTTATTGAATTCAATCGTTACGTGCCTACGCATAATTAAAGCGCTTAAATAAAACGTTAAGCTATATCTAACAAATTTGCAAACGAGATCAGCAAATTATTAATGAGATATATTCCGCTCTGCCAATTTTGAATTTATTCTGTAATATACATTTTGTCTGAAAAAAAAAATCTAAAAATGTAGAAATAATATGAGATTAAATATCTTACAGATATATATGCAAAAGATATTATTTCTCGTATAATTTATGTTACAATCGTTTCTAATACTAGAGAGAGTAATATTGGATACAAAATTAACGATACAATTTTCATGGCATAAAACGAAGACACAAAACGGAATGATAGGGGCGAGTAAACAATCTGGACGGTTTCCGGATACGAGCTTGGAATAATTTTGTTTTCCGGAGAGCTAGAAGAGCAAAACTGGCAACCCTTTCTTGTTCCATTCCGCTCTTAGCGTGTCCCCTCTTCAAAATGAAAAGGGGAATGCCTGGATCGCCAAAGGGCCGCCTGCGGGGTTTACGACCCTCGAAAGGCCCTTGGCTAACGACGTTACGCGTCCACCGACGCGCCTGGTATACTTTAGGAGCTCTCCAATTAATTATTCCGCGGGATTTCGCTCCGATTTAATTACGGTTCTTACCGTTTCGGCCTTCCTTTACGGTCTTTTTCTCTTTCTGCCGTTGAGACTTTCACCTTATCGTACCTTGGTTGCACCGCTCGATCTTGAAAGGCGAAGATGTGGACGGATTTCTTAATTAGGTGAGGCGACGCGCCGTAGTTTAATTTTCTAGAGAATCGTCCGTTCGCGTTTCTTCGTTCGTTCACCGATCGTAATTAGTTTCGAAATTATATCGTTAATACCAGGTGCTGTAAATACGAGCGTGATTCTGGAAGTCTTAGTAGTGCCGTGAGTATTCACAAAGTTCAGATATTATATTGGACTAGTCAAGAAACCCAAAGTACAAGTTATTGGCCGATAATTGAATGGCGATATCGAGAATGCGTTTATATATTCCTTTTTATCAATTAACAATTCCCGTTTGACGACACGGCGGGTTGATAATCAGAATCCGAACGGAAGTCGTATAAATAATTCGCGAGGGAACATTTCCTGTTCATTTAGACGAGTCGCCTCTCAATTATCGCTAATTCTTCGATCGGGCAAGCAGATAATTCAGTAAAAGCGGCATATGTCAATGGTCGGCAAGTAATCGCGTATAATTCTCTTTCTTTTGCCTTGATAAGCCTCGACGGAGATCATCATTACGGGAAATGCTGAGCGAAATCGCAACATCGTTCGTGAATACGTATCACGACTAAAACGATTTTTCCCGCTATTTCTCGATGTTATAGCCATTAGCTGCATCGGAGCTGTTTGCGGATATCGATAAATACGAAGCGTGGGGACTGAAGTCTCTAAAAAAACCAAATACATGCGGTCGATTTATCTCCTTCTATTTGCTATGACAGGACATCGGTTGAGACGACATTCGACAAAAATCGTATTTCCGATATATTTAGAGACCTTACATGAGAAATGAAGATTATAAAAAGGTTGAAAGTATCATTATATAAGACCATATCTTTCAGGTACATGTATATATTATCTATACATATCAATAAAACATAGGCCTGTTTTTATAATAGCTAAACTTTTGTACCAGTTCGTCTATCTTCCTTTTTTCTTTAGGAAGAAGATAGAAGAAGAAACATAAACTGATGCAAAAGTTCAGCCAAAAAGAACAGGCCTTTTATGTATCTATACCTATATTGTATACCCATGAATCTTTTGAATAACTCTTTCTTTTGTGGTCTAGTAAAGAAAAAACATTGAAAATGAATCTATGTTAAATTAACTTTATATAAAATCTAAAAGTAAAACCTTATTTTGCCATATCTTTTTATATAACGTGGTTACATAATATATTGCGCTAACTTTCTTGCTCATTATTTCGATTACATGTGATAGACCGATGATGGATGAGCATGCTAGACTTCGGAGAATTATAGACAACTTGAATGATCGGGTCCATTCCGTGGTTGCGAACTGATCGCAGGAACGTACTAACGGAACTCGCTGATGAGGGGTCGAGCGTCTCGCACTGACGTGGCATAAAATTCCAACGATGACCGCCCTCCCCGGGGTAATCTCCACGGTAATGTCTTCTTCCGTGGCGCGTGTATATATATATATATATATGTATACATACATTCACCCTCGAAATGAATTCAGGGGCCTCGGAGTGCTGCGTTTGCTTTTGCTATCCGTTCTGTTTAGAAATTTCCGAGCCCGACCCGCGCGACGCACGCCAGACTAACATGCGAAATTTAATCTCTTGGATGCACTCCGTAGAATTAAAATATGTCCGGAGGGGAACACGCGAACTGCACAATGAAATCGGAAGATTGTTTCGTTTGCAAACAGCTTCAAACATAGCTTCGTCGGAATCACAGCGTAACAACTTCGCCGAGCGATTAAATTAAGAAGAGTTCTTATTTGTCCCGCGGAAAGCAGTACTCTGTAATGTGCACCGCAAAACATTCTAATGCAAAATCGTGACAGTGAAGAAATGGTGTATTCCACAAGTCGATCATAATGCATTATGCATAACATGCATAATACGCGAGAGGAAAACGCTTAGTGAGATAAACGGAAATATATAAACACATTAAACAAAAAATTAAATTATTTAATATCATCTAAATTCTAATTAATTTGCCTTATTCTTAATTCTATTTAGTGATTAGCGGATTTGATGCTAAAAGCTTAATATAAAAATTTAACAGGTTGAATGTGAAAATATAATAAATTGATATTAGTATATTGAACTGAAGAACATCTTTCTCTTTTAATTTTTAACAAAAATATTTATTGAGTCGTACGCTACGGTCTCATACAGTTTTATATACGAGACCACACGGCGGTTTTGAAATACATACATTAACGTAGGATTACATATCACGTTCGTGACGGACGAAGACGAGCAGAAGCGAGGAACGGAAGGATCCCCATCTTAGCAGGGATAGAAAACGTTTATCCGAACGGCAAAAAAGCACGAAGAACTAATGGCGCGCGTGATGCTGGTGATTCGGAAAATTGTGGATCGGAGGGCGTATAATCGGACTAATATCGTCAACCTGATTCCCGCTCTCGCGTACCGAGCAAACCACTTCTCTTCTCTTGCTCATAGCTTTGCTATCACATCTTTCTATCCGCCCTTGCTATCCGACCGTTTGTGTCTCCTTTCTCAATACTAAGATCTGAGGAAGGAAATCTCACTAGGAAGCTTCATTTTCCACAGCAACGCCTCCGCTTAAAGCCCGCATCTTCCTCTCTCGCTATCCTACTCTTTCTTTACTCGGCCCCGCGAGATGCGCAAAGGGCTCTTGTCGCGAGCCGATTCTGGAATCCGCACCTTGCAATTTTCGTATCCAAGATGGGCACAGCCGCTGCCTCTCTCTGAGGAAATACGGACCAAACAAGATTTATGGAATATTATGTTATCGATTTTATTGCCAGTTTCATCTCTTTAACTTTTACATTAACGAGACGAATATTGCTGATAAATAAAGATTACTTCATACGGATCATTTAACGGATGATTGCGTTGATTACTTTTACTATATTAATTATATTTTTATAATAATAATTAACACAGTGTCAAATGATAACATATTTACTTTCTAAAACGTATAGCTATTTAAACACTGTTTCTTGCTCGTGTTCTTGTTCGGTGTTGCAATACGGTGTGTGATTTGTATTTTCTCTTTCTCTATTTCTTTCTCTTTGAGAAGGTAATAGTAATCGGAGATTTAAAAGACATTCTTTCGATTCATCGTGAGAACGACATTAAACGCAACGGCTTACCGTACTTCCTGTTTCTAGAAGAAATAAGCATCGAGCATGGAGGAGCTCGAGCATGACGTAGGCGTTATCTACGTCTCCTGATCATACGGAATTACGTGACGAGTTATCTTCGTACGGTCATTTAATTGCTTTCCACTAACCGGAGAGACTTCTTCCTTTTCCACATTAGAGGCTCGTGCATTTATCTGTTCTATTTAACGATCATCAAATAAAAGAGTTTTCTTCTCCTTTAGAGAGATTGGCTTTCTTTATTTGGCACGGCGATTTGATCAGTTCGAGCATTAATTTGAGACGCGTCTCCTTGTAACCCTAAAATCGTAACGAGCGTTGCAGATTGATGCTCATTTTGCTAGGTCATCCCGAGTAATCGTCTCACTCGCGCTCAGAGCATCAAGAAACTTCTTCTCCGCGAATGAACTCCATCGACGATGATGTAGACACTCCGCGCGTGTCATCCATCCCCGTGTCCTCTTCTTTGCTCATTCATCCCTATAGACTCTCTTTTTCTCTGTTTCTCGTTCGATCCGTCGCGTCGTAGTAGTCCACGCGATCCGACGGACGACGCTTGGAGTCAGCGTTTCTTGCGCCCCGCTGATTTCTCGTACCATCGTCGTCCCTCGTTTCCGAACGACAACGATGATGAGGACACCGTGAGTGCGCCGACGACGTCGGATATATATTTGCGAAGGATTCGTTCGCTCAATGTGTTCACTGTTTTTGGAACTGAACGAAGCATATTCCCTTTTTTTTACCGTATACCCCATATACGACGAGTTCAATCACACCAATAAGGCTGTATTCCTTTCCTTCCTTTCCGTTCGTTCACCCTCGCTTGGGCCTCGTTACGCAGTACTCGTTGAGGACGAGGACGAGGACGAGGACGATCGATATTCTCAGCTCGCGCGGTCAACTTCCGGTCGCCAGACCGAACGATCAGAACGAGGTAATTCGGTGAAACGAGAGTGGTGCGCAGTCGGGCGGCAACGCGGCGTACAATACGGTATACGGATCCCTCCGTTGCACTCGCGGGAGGTACCGCGCGCGCGATGGTATAGCCGTACCGTGCATCTGGACGATGTTCGTACCATTTGGTAGCCGAGCCTTACCACCCTCTTGGGCGCCATCCGTCTACTCTCGCTCGCTCCTCCGCCAACCATCCCGTAGGAGTAATAACACCCTTGACTCCTCGTCCATTCGATCTCCCTTTCTCGCGCTGCTTCTCTTCCTGATCCCTCTTTCTCTCACTCTCTTCGTCTTCTTCCATTTCCTACATCGCTGTTCCATCTTTCTCATTCCATGCTTTTATTTCCAACGACACGACCGCGTATTCTTTCCCTGCGTGTTCCTGGTGTATATACATAGCCGCAGTTCCTACACGTGTATGGTGACGATCTCAAGATACCATCGCTGTAGTAGGAAACATTGAATATTCTACGGATATCTTAACGCGGTTCGTATTCGTTTTCCTTTTTTTTTTTTCAATCGCGAGTTCTGGTTATCTTCTCGAGATAGTGAACATTTTGTCGTAATAATGTTACGCTCGCGACCGCTGTACTTTATCTACTTGCGTTGCTAATTGGATGAATTCCGGTACACTTTCACGAAGATTAAGACGACGGCGTACAATCGAATGTCACATATTTTTCTTGCATAATATCCAAGAAAGCATTTTGCAACATAAAGAACATTAGATTATTATTTTGACATTGTGCACTTAAGACTTCTGACTAGTCGTCGAGCCATATTTTATCGTGACGTCATAAACGTTGAAATTTTTTAATGCCATTTATACATAAAGAGAAATTTGGGTGAAATAAAATAATGAGTGATCGGTTTAAAATACTTTTAAAAATTGGCCGAAGTTGTCCTCACCTCCCTTGACTGTCAGTAAATAGTCGTAAAATGGACGTGAAGTGAAAATAGTTTAAGCTGGCTTAAACTTTTCACTTCACGTGCCTTTTACGACTTTTTACTGATTGTCAAGGGAAAGTAAGGATAACTTTGGCCCATTTTTACAAGTGTTTTAAAGCAATCTTATTATTTTATTTTACCTAAATTTTCTTTATTTACAAATGGCATGTAAGAAACTTGAACGTGTCATCTCGCTTATGATGTCACGATCCAATATGGCCGCCGCGACTAGTCAGGAGCTTTGAAAGCATGTCTTATTATCGCAAGAGATATATAGCTCTCCGAAAGTGTTTTATAAATATGACGGATAAATATAGTCACATGGCGCGTGATTCACGAACGTATGCGTCACATTGATAGAGATAAAATTCATCAGACAGGCGCACGCACATGATCACGCCCTGCATCCGGCAGCCCCACGTGAAGGGAGAAGTGGTTAGTAAGTACAGGGGACTTACACCCTTCAAGATCAAGAGAGAGATAACCGGCTTACACTCCCTAAAGCCGGGTTAATTAAAGGCCATTCTACTAAAATCGTGATCTCCAGAATGGCGATTGCGGAATCGTCGATCGTATCACATGGACCTCTGTACACCTATTTTATGAAAAATCAGTCGGTCTATGAAGAAAATCTTTCGAATATATCAGAAAAAGTCAACTATGCTGTGCTCATTTAAAATTGAAGAGAAAAAAATTGTTATATTTTAAGGAAGATGAAAGATGCTTGTATAGTCGCATTCTTTTTATAGTGAGTACTTTCGAAGAAATGACTATTGTTAAACATCTATCGAAAAATTAATCGAACAGAATGTACTTCCCCATTTCGCGATTGCGTTCACTCTTTGTCCTTGATTTCTCATTTCGTGTAAGCTTTTTCACCGGGGCAAAAGCCGAATTATCTCACGTTTAATTATTCTCTCAACCGTGCTCAGTCGCCAACACGAATCGCGAATACACGCGCAAACACGCACTTTGGCGAATGTGACTGGGCTACATATATATATACAGCCGTGTTTGTAGGCCATTGTCGAAGGGCTCCGTTCTCGGTTTAATTGCGGAAACACGTGACTGCCACGTTAAAAAAGTGCCAGAGGGAATCGCTTCTTCTCTCCCTTTCGCTCTCCGTTTGATACCGTTCGTATAACTGACCATTGTATTATCGCGTACTGTGGTCAACCAGATCAACTTTTCTGTTTGATCTTTAATTAGCTTAATAAGATATGGAATAATGTCATAGCATATACATACAAAGTATAATCAAATTTTAATGAGAAATCTTAAGAGATTGTTCGTGAGAGAGAGAGAGAGAGATTTATCACAAATAAATGAAATATAACACAAATGTGTAGGTATTTAAAGAAATATAGAGATTGCTGTGAATTTTTTAATCTCTGCAGTGAAGATAGGTATAATAACCAGACATATATAACTATCATTTAATCGCAGGTTTATTCAATCAATGTACGTTCTAATTATTCCAAAAAATGTATCTCTTATAGTCATATACGTTATCCTAAAATTTCCCATAAAATAATTCCGCACTGATTGCCCGTAACGATCACGCACCGCCAGTTTACGAGTCATTTAACAAGGTGAATTTAAATTTCGCTAAAGTATGATCCTTTTTTACGATACGCTCTGTCAAACTCCTTTTGCATATCTCCCTCTTATTTCTCGCTTCCGGTACTTTGTCCTTTCACTCTCGTTATTCCACGTGTATGTAATACCTACTCGTAAACAAAGCAGTCGAGAAAGAACGAGAGATAAATGAAATACATATCTTTCGAGATGGCCGATGAGGAGAGACATCGAGTGAAAGCGTCCGGGAAAATGAGAGAGAAAAAAGATTATTATCCTCTCGATTCGACCGTGAGTCGGAGCGTCGCGATGTCCTAGAAAAATCTGTCCTTTTCGTCGTCTTCGTTCCCTCGACTTTCGACTCGCATAGAAGTTCTGTAAAAGACTCATTTAACTTTCTTCGTTTCGAAAGAAATTATCCAACTTGTAACGCGGCACTGAGACCGCAAATCGCAGAATAATGGAAAATCTTTTTCATCGTAACGCCATCCATTGATCCAAGCGGATCACTCGGAAACGTGACGTTTTTAATGAATAGCAAAGCGCATTTTCGTATTCAAGAATTTTATTGGAAATTAAAAAAGTATGTAGTATTTTTAAAGTTATTATACGAATTAAATTTTTATTACAGATGCGGGCATAGTATTTTGAATCTTTCATAAAAAAAATAGTAATATTAGAAATATCTTATCGAGTTTTGTGTAAATAAAATATAAAATTACAGAGAGAAATTATGATTCAATTAATGCTGCTTAAAAATAGAGAAGCAACTATATATATTTATTATGTATTATGTATTGGTCTTTTAATATTTTATTTAAAAAATGCGATTAAACTATTTTGTGTGAAAAAATTGCTACAACGTTTGAGTGAGAGATTAATTTATGTGAATAGCTGGAGATTTAATGAATGTATAAATGTGAAACGCAACGAATACATCTCGCTTATCAAGGGCGTTTTAAAAGCGCCGGAAAATGGAGGAACTTAAAAATGCATTTGGCGGAAATTCATTACAATCGGTTACATCGCGATGAAAAGTCCCGTTAAACAGACTGAATTAGAGGGGACGTGGGAGAAAGAATGGCGAGAGGATAGATAGCAGAGACAAGAATGAGGAGGAAAGCGAGGAGGAAAAGTCCGTAATTACGGCTGGCAATTATTTTCTCTGGACCGAGCAGAGAAGCTGAAGGCCGGGGTCAGAGGAAAAGGCGAGAACGAAATCGTAGTTACTAGAAGTTAATTAAACGCGGACGGCGATTACGTGATCCGTGGAATATGGCGCGACAATTTCACCGAGTTTCCGCTATCGAAACCATTTCCAATCTCCTTCCGATTCGCTTTATACATGTCTTCCGTTATCTCTTAAAGAATGCATTTCTAAAGTATTTCCATGTTGATTTAATATTAAACGAGTTAAATCAATAAAAGAGTTATAACAACCATAATTAATCAAAGTAGATTTAGCGAGAAATGTCAGCAGAATTTGCGACTTAAGAATGTATCTGAATCTTTAATAATATTTTATGTATAAGCATAAAGTTAACAATAGATGATTATATTGTTATTTTATTTATATCCTTTTTATACTTTTTTTTATTACATATATCTTTTTAAAAATTATGATTCCGCGATAATTTATCTGACATTATTGAAGGTAATAAAGAAACGATTCAATTTACACGTATGATAAAGGCGATAAAATTGTATAAAATAATATGCATCTTTAAACACCTGGTTCTTTATTAACACTTCGTTCGTGTACTGCATATTTTCAGAAACCATGCTCTGTGTATTTCGATCCTGCGAGTATATATTTTACTATATAATAACTTTTAACTTCATTGAGTTCACGAGTTTAAAAATTCATACACAGATAAAAACGTCTTCCAAAGTAAATAAAAAGTAAACTATTAGTAATTAAAAAATAAAATCACTGCAGCTATTTGCGGTCAGCAATATAAATCTAATAATTGAAAAAGGCATGAAATTTTTATCATTTTTATCTATCCTAGCTTTTGTTGTTTACGTCCCTTGTATTTATCGCTTGGACTTTCTTTCCGTCGTCTTTTTGCGAATTCACATACAATTAGTACGCAAAGTTCGAGTGATACGTCGTGGTGATCTCGCGGCTTGGTGTCGTCGCCGCCGCGCCATCGTGATACCGGATGCGGTTACGAGCCGACAATAAGTTCTCGTCAGATGCAGCGGTCCAACTTTCGCGAGACGCGGGCAACCTAAAGTTCTGTCGGAAGTTTTGGCGTCGCGACTCGCAAGCACTAGGACGCTCGGCGCGGCGTGTATATAGCTCGTGTTGAACTTTGTAGAACGTAGCTACATTTAATTGCTGACGTCGCCACAGGATTCCAAGCGTGGTTTCTTCAATATTGAGTACCGCGAAAATACCGCGAAGCTTTGAAAATGATTGTCATGTTGGAACAATGTGTTTTGTCAAATAATTTCTTTCATTAACTAGTATAAATCAGTGAAATATTAAGTTATTTAATCATTACAATCGATCGTTTGATTAGATAATCATTATGATTATAAATTAGAATAAATAACATAATTTTTTACTATTTGGATTTTTTGTGATCTTTTAATTATAACCAATGTACTTATATCAAATTTTGTAGAATTACTATAGATAGATTTCTTTTTGTAAACATCATCAATATGAACGAAATAATTTTAAAATAGTTATTATTGTTACTTGAAATTAGGAGATTTCTTCTCTATCGTAAAGAAAGGTTTGGTTTGTATTGATCGCGTAATAATAGTACATTGACTCGGAATAGAAAATATTGCAAATGGAAATGGTGTCGAAGTAAAACTGTCATTTCGATTGATCCGTGTAAAACGATATTTCATCTCTGACCTCTGCACTTTTCAAAATGGCCTCTACATATTTCGAATCGGGTCGAGATCAATGTATTTTTCCAAATTCTGATAATACATTTTACATTCCGTGAGTTATTACAATCACAGTTTGAATAATACTTTTGCCTCATTTTTATTACTTTCTTATCGATGGTAAACGTGATCGCGCGCGGATCAGAAATTTGATCGCGCGTGAGGAAACACATCGTTCTTCGTGGGGAAACACATCGGCGTGCGGAACGATATATTTAAGAAAATACGTGCGTGGGCGTCTCGCCGTCGTCTCTCAGAAATATCTCGTTTCAATATTCCACGACATGCCGCATATCGCGCCCTTTTTCCCCGAAAATGCATTCTCAGCGAGGGTAGACAGCTGCGAGGGGTGGCAATCTCGAGCGGCGCGAGAGAGAACCCCGGAGGTTTACGACGCCGACTGTTTCTCCGAGAGACCAATTCGCGAATTCGACCAACGTCGACGATAAGCGACGAGGCAAGTGTAGGGACCGAAGTGTCGAAGGTTCGGTCGGATGAATCGAGGGCGCAAGAGTCTTGGGCGCTTTGAAAGAGAGGGGTTGCTTTGAGAGGGTCGCGAATTCTACAGCAAGGCAAGGCAGCAGGGACAGCGTCCTTATACTTGAAATTAAAGGGAAATTCGAGATACCGACCACTTGCTCAAAGCGACGAGCTTTCCATCGCCTCTTTTCCTCTCCCTCGCCTCATCTTCGTTCTTAATCGAGTTCTGCGTTCTTCGTTCGCGGTTGTTTCCTTCGCTCTTTCATCTCATCGCGATCTCTTTCTCTCGAGAAATACTGTCTCTTCTCTCTTCTTTTAAAGATATTTAAACTTTTCAAATTGAAATTGTTTTCGATATTCAGGTGAGTGGTTTTGAAAGAAAGTCTCAACGCATGTGTATCATCCGCCCTTCTATGAAAATTTTATGCAATTTTGAGCTCTCAGAGCCAGCACAACCGCTCGATTTTAGCCCTTTTCTCGTGAACAGCTTAACACTCGACTTAATATTGTAGTCTGTGGTACACCGCGATGCATTGCGGCTTTCTGTGAGCATTGCTTTTAACATGTTTAACCCTTCCTCATATTTTTAGTTATTTTCCTTTGCGTGCTGGAATTTCAAACTTCTTTACTGTTCGCTCACCTAGCAACTCTACTAAACAATTGAAGGAAACAAAATAGCTAATTCTATTAGTACTAGTATTAATAAATAATATTAATTAAAAAGCTAAATAAATATTATTAATTAATACTAATGAAATATTACAAAAATATCTCATCAATAATTAAATTTTATTATTAACTAGAGATCAATTTTACTCGATAATTGTATTTTTTATTTACATCTCTTACGTTACAATGTCAAAATATGATTCTTCATCAAACAATAATATAATTAGAATAGAATAATTAATATAAAATATCATGATTTTATAGATTATATTGTTACAATTTGTGTATACACAGTAAAATTATTAATTTATAATAATAAGAATTAATATTTTTAATTCGCGCTTGAATACTTTTGTTTAGCTGGATTATACTTCGACTTTTCACTTTTAAATAATTTATTTGTAGAGCTTTTAACGAGAGAGTGTTTCAATCGTACCGAAATATCGTAAAATTAACTTTTGCAAAACGTAGTAAACCTTTCCCCGATTCATATCCTTCTATTAGGCAACTCGTAACAAGTTTATGTCCAAGTAACATTTTGCGAAGCATTTCCATTTAATTGAATTATTCGCGCTTGATTTTTTGATGTGCCACTCATCCCCAACAAAAATAAACATCCGTACGCGCTATCTGGTCTCTCTCGCGTGTAAGGCAATGTTACGCAATTCAACGTAATTCAACGCAATGCAATGCAACACGACGTAAAGCATAAATGGATGTAACGACGTTTTCTTCCTGGCTATTTAATGATGACGATTTCCAGTTGACACTTTAAAACATCCATGTTTTCTCATGAAAATATATGTTTCATCTTCAAAATATCGTCGCAAGCGCGAAAAGTAATGACGGTTGGAAATCGCATTTCTTTCATGACCGCGTCCTGCCGCGTCGTCCTCTTTCCTTTTCGCTTTCTCGGCTTGCAGGTGCATGTCCCTCGTGATGACGCTCGCGCGCAAAGGTGTTTTTATCGGCTATTGTTCGGCCCGTTTTCCAATTGCACGCGCGAGCGTCAGCCGAACGGCGTCATTGTGCCCGATGTAGGTTGCCAGCGTGGTGGACCGACTCTTCTTTACGCCGACGAACGGAGAACGCATAACAAAGTAACGTAAAACAATGTCACGATTCTCGCGCATTCTCTGTTTCTCTCTCTTTATGCTCGTAGTTTATTCCACGATATTTCCCGTTTTCCCTCTCGTTTCGCTACTGGAGCGGGTGAAAGCGGCACGTGGCAATAATATCGCAAAACCCTGACACTCACTGACTGCCTCTTTCTCGTAACAGCGTACTGCCGGTTCCTATTCAGGTTGAAACTACTGAAATTTTCGAGCATACGAATTTGAAGATCTCATGGGAAACATTTATGAATTTTCGTAAAACAGTATCACAGATAGACAATATCTATGCTGTTTCGATTATTAAAACTTTTCTGCCGAGGAATTTTTACGTTAATATTTTGCATTTACGTAATTCATTTAATAAAATAACCTCTGACGAATACCCGTTTACAAAATATTATTGTAGATAGCTTACATTATTTAATATAGATATCTTTTTTTCTTGCCAACTAGAAATATTTTCTCACTTATATAGGTACGTAGAGTTTTTAGATACAATATTAATTAATATAAGAACTACGTAATATTTGTGTATAAAATAAATATAAAAAATATATAGATATAGATATGATATTAGTTAACTGATTATCTATGTTACATTGAAGCTTCAATCATTCATTTCGTGTTTGCGATTTCCATTTCATTCCCTCGCGTTTCTGTTTATCTCTGAACGAAATTCAACAGATACGGGAGAGACATGTTTTACATCAAAAGTCGAAGGCAGTCTAGCCTGTTTTCGTCATTCCTCGTTTCTTCGTCGCGCCGTATAAATAACTAATTCCGGCATATCGAGAAAACTTTGATCAGCTGCCGAGTGCGCGCGTCGTGTGCGCGACGCGACGCTCCGACGCGTTGCTTGAATGCAAACGCGCCGCTCCAATCGTACGAAGCATGCATACTTCATTACCCCGTCCCTTCTAAGTTCTGCTTCTCTCGAACAAAGTACAAACTGTCTGAATCAAACCTTGATATTTCAATCCGTCCTTTCTTTCATCAATGCTACCGCAACGTTATTCGTTGATGATAAGTTCTTTGTGCCGTTGTATAACGATGAATACATGAATACATGAATATATATCCAGAATCAATCTTAATGTATTATTTTCGGAAAATGAACGGTATTCTCTGCAAAACACGCAAAATATTTATTCACAAAAATTAATTAAAAAATTACGGTGTATTTATGATTACGTATATTGTCTTAAATTTTAATGTCACCGAGTGCTTTTTTGAAAAATTATACTAGTCATTCTCAATTTTTTATTAATCTCACAGCGCTTGGTTTTTTTTTATATCACACTGTAGTGGCATGACACATATTAAAAATTTAAAGTAGAGCCAAGTACTACGATCAAGCACGGCGACGGAGGTGTAATTTAAATGTGAGTTTAAATTTTCAGAAACGTAAGTAGTATCCGGACCTACGTTTGCTGTCCGTTCCCGTTTATGGCATGCGTTTATATGAGTGTCGGTGTGCAGGTTCTGGTGCGCTCAAGAAGTTACTTAACTCGTGATACGCGACGTTTGGGGGACTTCCTTAATTTCCGGGAATACGGGCTCTTCCGGCTGACGTTCTACTCGACAGCAGACAAGCCCTCATTAAGATTTTAGGAGGCGGCGTGCGTTCTCGTTCGGATAAATGCCCGTGGGTAGTTCGCGCAGACGGAAGACGGTGTCCAATCTTTTAAATTGTAAGACAGTTCATCATGTAACGATATTGCGAATAATAATGCATTATTTTCTGGAACTAGGTACTTAATTCCCATTAAACGATCCATTTTTCACATACATGGAGGCATAAACATTACCTTTTTATCTATTATACATTATATAAATGCAATTTTTATTATGCAAATTGAAATTAACGCGTAATAAAACTAGAGAAATATTTTGTAAAATAATTTTAATTCAAATTTGATCAAGAATCCAGTAAATTTGAATTACCCAAAGAAGAGTTAATTTAGATGATGAGAGTATAGCTTTTTTTATTTTTTAAAGTAGACACGTACTCAATCTTCTTTGGATTATAAATTTTGCTATGCATTTATTAATGCTTCTCCATTTTATCATTTCTTTAAAAAGTGAAGTTTCAGGTACATCCATCTAAAATTCGCTTTAAAAGCGAGTTTGTCTTCTATACGATCTCTCGTTTATCTTTAAGATTCTTGTTTTCTTCTTTTCATCTGTTTTGATCTCGTAAATACATTCGTTAAAATATTTCTACATAATAACTTTATTTTAAGAAATTAAAAATGTATTAATATTAATCCTTATAACATCTCGTTTCGAACGACAGTGATTTTTCCTACATATGAGAGATTTCTTTTCAACCTCGTAAAAGAATCAATATTAGCGTCGGATCGCGCGTCTTTATGAACAATTAGCGATTTTCATTGTTCCATATTTAACAATTGCCGAAAAAGATCGATTCCTGAAAGGAGAAAAGGAAAAGATACAGTATAAAAATAATTCTGCGGTTCTTGGAAAAACTATGGCCTGCGAAACACGACGCTAGAGTAATTTGAGAGCCGTGAGAGGGTTGTCAGGCCGCAGACTATAAGACGAGGGTGCAGGATGCAGGGCTGTGGCGACGAGTTTGGGGGTGGAATTTCGGATGGGCTAGGCTGGCTCGCCGCTCGGGTTTCTAAGTTTATTAAGTCCGACCACGACTCTTGCCTTATCTGGCAACTCGGAGACTCGACCGCTATCCGCTGCACCCTCCCACCCCATCTCTCTGCCACCGTACTTCTTTCGCCTTGCAACCCTGCACCGCCCGTAAATTCATATCTCGAATAATTTTCACCCGGCACGGGCCCGAGCGACTTGGCTAACTGCCAGGGTTCCTCGTAAGCTCTCTCGCTCTTCCATCGTCCATCCTCTCTCGGGCAACCCTCCAACTCTTTTGGTCCCGCGTTTCTGATTCTTTCTCGCCTGCTTTGGTCTCTTATTCCTTGCACTAGAGCGAAGTGCCCTTATTCTTCTTCTCGCCCCCTTTACTGATTTTATCAGGATATCGCCTTGCTCGTTTCCGTGCATTCCCGCCGCCCCGGTATTTCATCTGCAGACGGCACTGGGACATCGTGAAGGAATCGCCGATGAAGGCACCGTTATATCCACGAAACTCTGTGATCTATGCTCATCGCTGAGCGCATTACTTTTTCAACAGAGTAAGATAGTTATAAAAATCGTTTCGTAAAACGCCTTGTATTGATTCTTATCTAATTTAACAGATCTAATGCTTGGAAATAAATGACGTTCATTAAGCTTACTAATCTTAACTATGGTTTAAGAAAATTCTTTCTTTCGATATTAAATCGCATTTTAAATATAAACATTTATATAATTTGTTTAAATTATATAAACGTTTAAAAAAAAATAACACAAAACTTTAAAAATTAAAATATAATTGTATAGATTTTTTTTCTGTCCCCTACTATAAAGCTTACATCACAAACTGTATAGATATGTATTCCTGTTTATAACTCATTATAGTTATTTTTGTTATATAATTACATGTTATTGCTATCCGTAAAACCATATTCTTTTAAAACTTTACATGGTATTAACTAATGTCAATTCGCTTTTGTGATTAAAATAGCATATGGTTTAAAGACGTATAAACATTTTAGAACGTATGTTTTGTTTTGTATTGCCTTCGCAAAATATGCAAAGCCGCCTCTGTTTACGACGTACAACTTAAGACGCATTTTGAGATCGCGTTTACTACTTCCGTGTTCTTGAAGGCGTCATCATAGAGCCACATTGAACATGTGCGTAGCATACGTTCAATGCAGTTTGCGACGCAACTGTACTGTAGAATTTAGTATTGCAAATGAATTCTCAATAGCTTTCAGCTCTTATTTTGTACTCTGTAAAACATGTTCATAAATATTATATTCAGTAAATGAAATTTACTATTAACCCTTAAATTCTTCGGGAACAATATACTACGGTATGGCATTCCCAACCGATTCAGTTGCTTATGACTTTCATAAAAATGAATTGTTGTATGAAAAAAAAAATGTTTTCAATTGAAACGCTAAATATTAAGTTAAGGAATATAAAGGTAGCTACTAAACAAATATATATGTATCCTTATTAATAAAAAAATTGAGCAAAGCATTGAAAAAACGTTGGAAAAGTGTTAGAAAAGCACTATAAAAACATTGAAAAAAAAGAAAGCTGGGTATGCTCAGTTATCCTTTAAGGGTTAATAAGCTCAACTTTAATTCTATTTTATTAAAACTTATATTTAATCTGCAAGAAGTTAATTAACCTAAGAATGAGAAATTAAAGTAAAAGTTCTATACTGAAACTTAGTTAATAAGTCTTCTATCTCATTTAGAAAGATAACATTGTGAAAAATTATGTAATTAATCTGATATTATTTTCTTTATTTTTATTTACATTGTATATTCAATCTAATACGAATTTACAATTAAATTTGTGAATAATTTGTCTTTTTTATATCAACTACAGTTAAAATTACTGTTAATACGTAAAATATATTAACAATATCCTAACATTAAGGAAGTACAGTAGCCATATATTATAAATTAAGTCAGATTCTCGGCTCCACATCACTGTAAGTGAGTATTAGCGAATGAACGTGTTAAGTCACTATAAAGTAACTTCAACAATGAGGCGATAACTGCGGTTTTAGCGATAATTAAAAGCGTATTGCCAACTAAGCCTCTCATAGGCTGTACTTTCATGTCCGAATATACTTCAGAGTAATCTCTTAATGAGCCTTGAACGAGAACACGAATTAGACGCGATGTAACGAGAGAACCGGGAAAATTCCTTGCACTGCATCAGACTGTAAATCCAATTGTTGCATCACAATTATAAGCGTGTCTATTTAAAATGATGCATGTCGCGGCTTTATTAACAATACAAGTTGCTTATTATGCTCAAATACAATTAATAGATAAATAAAATTGTACAAATTTTATGTACTATATGCCTTTATACACTTGCCTGAAAAAATCTTTTAGCTCGCTCTAAAAGCTTCAAGGATTATATACGTTATACACAATGCATTCTTCGAATATTAGTTTTATATATTTTTACAAAGCGAGCATGTAAATCGCAAAATTTAAAACTATTTTTCTTCATAGTTTATTTCCGTTTAAACACCTATGTGCGTTAATCGAAATAGACTATTGCTTCGTGGTTGTGAAAATCGAGTTTATTTGAGAGAAAGCAGGAGCCTTATGATTCATTGAGAATGCATAGAATGATTTATACGGCTTATGAGAATTATTTGCATATGGTATTCTATCTATTTTACATGAATTTTATGTAGTCGCATAGATAAATGTGTTACCGATGCATTTGCGATTCCGGTGAGACGTAAGTAATTTACACAGGCGACCTTTGTCAACATAGTCTAAGTGGCGCTGAAACCACCAGGCGAACCAGTAGTATTAACTTACATTCGTGTAATGCATGCCTTGCGAGATTAAGCCATTTAAATGTGCTCGTGTATAATTATTCGCTCGTATATAATTGATACGACATTCGTTATGCAAATTTGCATTTTGCTTAAGCCGGAAGAATTAAATGCGTAGTATCGATATCGCATCATCATCGATTTCGTATTGCAACGCATGTTTGTCGTAAGTATATGTTCATATAAAGTATGAGTGATAATTTCTGCATTAAAGCAAATTAATAGGCAGTAATTATAATTAATAATTCTTCTAGGCACACGGTGAGTTATCGTAATCGAATTTTTCTGAAAACTGCGATGCATAATTAATTGCACAAATTATTTAAATAATTATCCCTTTCTCATCCACAAACAGTTCAATGTTCTTACGTTCGTCGTAGTTGTTCCCTCTTTCTGTATTCTCCTCAATTTACCGCAAACAATTAGTTCGACTGGATCGATAACCTCATCGCGAACGGCGTTTATTCCCCGCCGTAATGAATTCCGACTTTAGTTTGCTAATATTAGGCACTGCCTTTATGGCATCTTTGGGATCTTCAGGCACCCGCGTGATTTTTCGTGGCCCGTTTCGCATACCAACCTCCGGCGATGGTGCGCGAAGGAACGTAATATCTTCCTCGCGAACACGTCTACGTTATGTGAATTGTAATGCCGGGCTCGTTATCATTCGCGAATCCAGAATGACGGTGTTCCTTCTCTCGGCGGGAAGGGGGGCTACACACTTCGTAGATTCCTCACGATCGGCAATATGCCACGGGAACAGCACCCACGGGATCGGCGCGGGCATTAGTATTCCGAGAACACCGTGGTCGGCCGTACCTCCTGGTGTTTTCTGCCTGCTAGTCTCCACCTACACCGTTCTCTCTCTATCTCTTTGTTTCTTGCTCCCTCCGTCACATCGCATGTGGATGCATATACGTGTGCGATTGCGCAGCTCTAGCATCCCTAGCCTCTAGGGCGCCGACTAAATATAAAACATTTTACCTCTGGCTCTCGCGGTCTGACGTGGTCTCCCGACGGTAAACACAGGCACAAAGATAAGTTGTGTGACTGTCTCTCAGAAGGAGATAAATCGGAAAATATTTATTTCTCGCGCAGACGGTGTAGTGCGAGCCCGTTTTTATTTTAGATATTATTTTATTTTATGGAACTTTATGTGTAATTTTTAATGCACTAAGCTGTCAAATTTGATTCAAAACTTTGTATTCGAATAATAATAAGTTTAATATTATTTAACACAAAATGAATGAAGCTAGGACCATATTTGTCTTAGGCATTAAGATCCGCCTTGATCGAATATGGCCTACTCATTTGTGTTGAACATTTCTCAGTTCATTTTTATTTAATACTGCTTAATATTATTATTATATATATACGCAATTCCACCAATTGAATATACAATTGTTCATTTGCATTATAAAGTGAGGATACTCAATCGAGAATAATTTTGTAGCTGAAAGTCCGTGATTACGATAAATACCGAATTTTCACGAGGAGTGCCAATTAAACTACATATTTCTTTTATTTTAATCAATGATATTCTAAATACGTGCTAAAAATAATCAACAACCTTTTGCTAATGTGCATAGCATCAATGCTACTTGAATTAAGAGGATTTATTATAATTTTCTACGTTAAAGGGTTAAAGTTATTGCTTCATGCATGTACGCAAAATAAGATTTAAATATTTTTAAGAGAATAGGCTTTCCTCTTAATTCTCGCAGATTATATTTAATCGTTTAAGATGCTTCGCGCGCATTTCGCAATCTGGAGCGGGAACTATATCGGGACCATATACGTCCCCCAATTCTATTCTGCATATTAAGCGATCCTCACTGCCACCCCGTGGACCCGATATATCGAGTATGCCGTCCTGGATCGACAGCGCTGGCACGTCACTTATGAACTCCATGCCGTGGCATATGCCGATGATTGGCCGCCGACTCATCCCTCGCATTTCGATCCCCGTGCGTATCTGCACCCTTCCGTATTCTCCCGCGTGTGATCGTGTAGATCTATCACGTAAAGGCCACATGCACGTGGGCGCGCGTGTATACGTATGCGTGCTTCGTTGATAGGAACGGCGGTCGTCAAACATTTTGATTTCGTGCGGTTCGTTGCGATAGTTTGACGTCTCATCTGTACTCGCAAATTTTCACGGATGATCCTTACGTAGACTGTGCCAGGAAGAGATAAGCTTACATATTTGAAGCTTTCAATATTGTGGCGAAAGAAAATTACACGAGAGATATAACAAAATGTTCTTATACCACTAATTTATAAAGTTCAAATTTGATAATCTTCTACATGAATTCAACATGTTTTTAATAATTAATTCTACATGAATTTATAACACATCTTGTAATATCAATAATTGAAAGATCTAAAAATGAAGTTTGTAATATTTCGTAATATTGCGTAATTAGGTATACCTTTTGCTAAATTCCTGATAGATAGATAATTCATTATACTTGGATTTGAGTGAATTTTTAGAAATTATTTAATTCGTTTTATTAATCAACAGACAAATAAGAAAGACATCTTGCCAGTATGAAATTTCAGTTGCATCTATGAAATATCAATTATCTGCGATTTTGGTCGATAACATTTGTCCAGCATTTCAATGCCATTTCTCGATGTCGCATCGCTTATTTATTTATCCTACCCAACCATCGATGTCTCGCCTCAACGCTCTATTTTCCGCTCTCTTGTATTCTTTATCTTTGTCTCTCTCATTGTCTGTTTTTCAATTCGTCCCTCTCTTGAAACATACTTTGCATAGCAGAGTACGCGGACCGTGTTCACAATTTGATGGCACATGGTCACCCACGCGGTCGTGACACGTCCAACCTAATGAACCTCGCATGATAGAGTACGACCATGGGCCAGCTAGCTAACCAACCCGGCTAAAAAGGAAAGAAAAAGCACATAATACGAGAAGAGAAAGCTAGTTGGTGAAGGAATCAAGGAAGCAGAAACAGAAGAGAAAGAAGTAAAAGGGGTCATGCAACAAATAGGGAAAGTAAAGAAAGGAAGAAAAGAGAAGAGAAGAGAAAGAGAAATGTATGCAAATAGAAAAAATGAAAGCTCATCGATGGTGATTAATTGCACTATGTCTCGTGACGTAACGAGCAATTAATTATTATCGGATAATCAAATCAGCTGCTCCACTGTAGCCCCCTTCCCTCTTTTCTCTCCGACTCTCTCGCGCAAACTGATAGCTGCGATTTATAATTAGTCATGTGCTTCGATATCAAACTCGTTTATTTTCGTTATGTGACGTATATGGTGTTTTACGTCGCAAGCACGTGTCTTCTCTTGTCGCTATATCGCATCGAACAATAAAAGTACTCGTCTATGATTTGTGGGAATCGTACGCGTGAAGTGTATAAGTATAGACAAGTGTATAAATGGATGTTCAGCTCTCGCGTGAAACTTTTCCTCTCCTTTTGTCGTTTATCGCTCATCTTGATTCGTATTCCCGCTGTATCTCCTCCCTTTCGCATCCCTTCTCGCTCGTCTCCCATGGAGTAACGAACCTTATCAGTCGCAATCATAAATATTATGCAAACGAATGATCGAACGAATAGCCTCCCTCATTTTCATCCTTATCGAATCCAATATCGCATACAGGTTCTAAAGATGTAGAGCAGATGAAATGTAATAGTAGAGACATCAGGCAACGTTTCTTTGAGTATATTATCGTAACGTATATGTGGCAGATTTTTTATTTTGAATGAAGTAAATTTCATTCTGTGTGATCATATATAGAACGTTACAAAATTTAAACGTACTCGGAATTTAACATTGATTAAATATGTATTATGTTATTTATAATGCTGAGATGTATGATATTATATTTAAATCATATAATACATTAAGTCAATCCTATTTTAATTATCATAAGAATATACAAAGAGATTGATAGCTGGCTTTTCTGGATTATCTCAAGAAATGAGAAGTAAAATGAGAATAAACCTCATATAACCACTTTCGCGACAGAAAAGTTTAATAACAATTTCAGACAATCTTTTTCCTCCATTACGGAATTTCCGATTGAGTTCTCGAGCAAATCGTTTTCCAACTTTCGCACTTTGTTACGTCTGTGATCGAGTCTCAAGATTATATTCCGTCTGTTGATTTATCTACTTTCGCGCTCGGGAAAAATACGAGTGCGTCACCTAGGGACACTACTTTTGCACCACCGCGCGCGGAGCAATCTCCCAAGATTCTCCGTAACGATAACGTTACCGTTCTCGCCTTCGTGAACTTACAGTCAGCTGCACGCATACGCACGCCCTTTTTTTCTTTCCACGTTTCTGCACGACGCGTGTCCCCGAGGATGGATACACAACACGCAAGCACGCAAACGAACGTTGTGACTCACCGAGTCCGTCGAATCGTTAGGGTGCACAGAACAAAGAGGAGAGAAATTATGAGAAAAAGAGGGAAGAGTCATTACGCTCGATATTATTCATTATTTATGAAAATAAACGTTGGATGTTGGAAGATACGCAAGCGCAGGAATTGCGCTTCGACTACCTTTGTTTGATAAGAAATAAATTCATTGTGTGTGTGGCATCGTTTCAGTCGCGAAAATAAGGGGTGGTTATCGAAATTTATCTTTCAATTTCAGACGAATTTTCGTGCCACACGAATGCCTCACAATTTTGACACTAATTGTAAGTATAATTGCTCTGGTATATTACGAATACTCATTAAAGTCGTTGGTTTTCCTTTGTAGGACGTACATGTCAACCGTGCAAATTGTCTGATGAGATTAACGAATTAATCCTCAGGTTAGCATCGAATAATGTAAGCTGATATTTCTAGGTGAAAATGCTGTCAGGTGCAATCGTTGCTAAAATAAACGATACCTAAACACGAACAAGGACAATTCGTACACTACGACGATTTCGATTATCTGCAGTAGTTACAGTTCAGTTTATAACCGCAGGGACGCTTTTGCTACTTTATCGTTTCCATGGAAATATTGTATGGAAAGTACAGTAATCGTGTAACTGGGCAAACATAATGGAGCGTAACAGTCTGCGGTAACAATTGATCACATCAAGCTCGTGAAATAATATAAATATATCGCTTTTGATTATCATTTTTTTTTATTTAAGTTTAAAAGTTCTAAAGAAGCAAGTTGTAGTTATTACGTTACATTTTCCCATTGCGGAGACCGATTAAAACAGACAGAAATTCGTTTAACATCTGACGGCTTAACCAGCTCGCAGCGACGTAAATCCGGAACAATTCTTTCTCGACTAAATACAACAGCGTGCTTTAGCGTACTTTTTAATTCCCACGTCAATTTTCTCTCTCTCTTTCTCTCTCTGCAGTTATCCCTTCTTCTCTCACTGTCGATTATTCGAGCACGCGAATAACGCGAATAACTCGCTCGTCTATGGCACAGCCACGTTTCAACGATTGAGGGAAAAGAGCGTAACGCGAAGTATGAAAGGTAGAAAGAAATGAAGAGAGAGAGAGAGAGAGAGAGAGAGAGAAAGGAAGGGACGTGTATGTTGACCAAAGCAAGACACGCAAAACGACCGAGATATACGTACACATAGCTTTTCGTATGGTCGCGCGCGTACGAACTACCGGCGTTTCTCGGTCCCGTTCGTGGCAAATCCAATTATTCGAAACGAGACCGCAAGCTTTCACAGTCTCGTTCAAACCCATCTATTTATACTGCGCGGCCAGGCGCAAGTGAGAACGAGAGAATGAAAAGAGACAACGAATGAAAGGGAATGGTAGCTGAAGGGGTTGAAGAGTTGAGGTAGGTCCACGCGGGGGTGTATGGAGGTTGTGCTTTCTCTCTCTCCCCTTTTCCCAACGTGGTGGAAACACTCGTTGACTACTATCCTTTCTCTCTTTCTCGTTGGAATTTTCAACAATCTTGTTCTCTCTCTCTCTCTCTCCCTCTCCCCTCTCCTTTTATTGGGTCGCATTCCTCTCGACATGCCTAAATGCCGTAACCGCATTTACACATATACGCTCGCGTTCGCTGATACTATTGTTGCGACCGAGGACGCAGAGTGGATGCAACGACGACGATGCTAACGTCGACGACGGCACGTCCCGTTTAGCAACGTGGTGATGCTGGTTGCGGATAGCGGGGAGGTGGTTGAAACGGCTGTAGCGAGGGAGCGAATGCACACTTAAAGTGTAATCGTGGCTGCAAGCAGACTGTAGGCGACCGACCGACCGATCGACCGACCAACCGGCCGATCGGTTAGTAAGCCGACGACGGCCTCAATAGCTCGCTTCCGTACTGCCAACCGACGTTATTGCCTGCCTAATAGCAGGTACGTACGGCGAAGAACGGCCGCAACTGATATCGCCTCTAAATTGGACGGGTTAGCAAATCAGTCGCGAACTGCTGCGAAAGTGATCCTTTTGTTCCAAAGTGCTTCATTTTTAATTAATTCAGTGCGATTATCTTCAATTAATATATTGAAATTGATTAATATATTGCCTAAATATTGAAACGTATCTGTATAATTCATGTTATTTATTAAATAAAATCGTACTTCCTCGAATTGATGTTGGAATATATTTTTGTAATATTTGGAATTAATTTTACTAACATTTTAAACGCATGTATATATTCAATTTTATAACTTTTTTATTAAATATTAAACGAATCTGAAAGCATTAATTTTTTTTAATAATACAAACTACATCTGCAGGTACAGTATAATCTACGTTTTAACATGGGTTTATCATATATTAAAATGTAAATTTTTAATTTTGTTAACTTCTCTCTTTCTTTCTATTAAATGCCTGATATTACATAAATGAAAAAAAAAATAATAAGAAAGAGAATTTTTCAATACTACTAAGGCATACACATGCTTATCAATGTGAAACAAAACAGAAGAGTACGATTAAAACGAAAATAGATAAAGCGGCAAGAAATTAGAATAAGAAGAGAGTACGTAATATACAAATATTACACGCTTCTCTCTTTTGCAATTCTCTGAGCCTGTTTCAGCAACTTGGAGCCTCGTTGCACGCAAGCTGGCAGGAGTCGAAAGAAGGACTTAACGAAATATTCAAATCCGAGCCGTGCGGGAAGAGCAGGCTCTTAAATAATAATGCCCGCTTTCAGTATGCTAAGGATCCTCTATTTTCACGGGAAGAACACGGTCTCGAGGATTCCTGCCTTTCTCGAAGTTTCGGGTCAAAGGAACGCCGAGCTCGCAAACTTGGGCGCAACGCGCCGCGAAAGAGAATGAAATAGTCATCAGAGAAGAACGCAACGGTATATAATCTCACGGTTTTCATTTCTAGCGACGTTTGCAATGACACAGGCGGATTTTTTAACATACATTCTAAAACTCACATTAAGAAACGTAATGCTGTTGCAAATATTATTGCTCGAATCATAATTACGTATAATACAATTATATGTGTGATTTATTAATAATTAAACTTTTTTTTTTGACATACAGAACAAATCAATTTTAAAGAAAAAGTTGAAGGAAATTAATATCTTACAAAACTCTTCGAATATTTATTTACGTAAAATTCTTTTAAAAGAATTATTTTCAAAAGAAGAAATGACATTTAATATACGTATTCCACATCAAAGTTAGAATTCTATTGAATTATTTAAAACTATATTTTTTTAGAGAGAGAGAGAGAGAGAGATCCTGATTTCATATTCATCATATTTTTTACGCATATATTATTCGTGTTATACAATAAGAATATATTGAGAAGAATTGAAGCAGCATGTTTGCCTTTTGTGTTTATATATGAATGATAAATTTGCCTTTTTTTATTTCATATATGATGAAATGTCGCGTTTCATGATAAGTTTCTTCTTCCTTTATGAAAACTTTTGTTGAGCCAACGTTGATCATAAAATATCAGAAATTTCGCAATTTCTAGTACGAATTCCTGATGCGAATTGGCTCTCGCGGTAGAGGATGAAACAGTCATCAGGAAAGAACGCAGCGGTAACTCTCGAATTTTCATCCCATCCGACCGACGCGACGTATCCGTAGCGTGCACGTACGAGTCGCGTACGTTCGCGAATTCAATCTCGCCGATCGGCAGGCGCGTTTTTCGCGGATTTCCATCGAGTTTCCGCTTCGCCTTCACTGGTTACGTCGCGTCGCGTCGGTTCAATCTGTCGAGCGATCCGGACCGTTTCTCTCGCGCCATCGTGCCGCGGCTCGCTTCCAGAATCGATGACGAAACTCGCCGCTATCCCGTCACCGTCGACAATTCACGGCTCCGGTATCGTTCATATTTTAGCGCGGTGTTTGCGATCGCCAAACAATCCCAGTCGACCTCGACAAGCTTTCGACGTTCCGGCTCGAATTCAGGTCCGGACGATGCATCGAGTGCCGCTTGTTTGTCGCGCTCGTTTAATGAGTCAGGAATTTCGAGCATTTTATCGCCAACGACGTGGCGCACTGTCCGCAACCGGATTCGAACACGCTGTTGCATTTTAATGGCAGTGCCGATCGCACGGCCGACCGTATTCTCCATTGACGAGGCGTTCGATCGCATGAGAAATTGCAGCGGCAATAATTCCCATTCCATTCTTCCGAAACGTGTGACTTTTATATCCCGTGGATAATATATTTCCTCGAGTATTTTCCAATCGCTGTGATTTTTCACAACGCAATAGTATTTCTCGAGTATCTTGAACAGCCCAAGAGATAAGCTACGACGTAAATTGAATTCTGCAGATAAAAATTGAAGTAATACTGATTGAAATCTCAAACGATACGAAAGTTAATTGGTTTAACCATTTTAAATTGAATCACGACACTCTCGATATAAAATATCATCAAGTAGTTCGGAAATTTCCAGAAAGATTGGTGTATCGGAAAATACAAGACAAATAAGACGATCTAGAATATCTTGGAAGTTCATGGAAAGTTGAAAAAGCTTCAAATAAAATAAACTATATACTCTTACTATATTCTTTAACTATACTCATATGTCGCTTCGTTATTAGTATCATCACTAGTTTAAAAATTAGATATAAAAATGATTCTATATATTATTTTGATTGAATTTTGGACCTTAAAAAAAGATTTCTATAATTAAACGCTCAAATAATAATTATAGTATCTACATCCCTCCTCTCTAAACCTTTTAGAGTGAATCTCACTCTAAAGAGTGAAATCTTATTCTTAAAGACTGAAAATTAAGCCATTTTTTTGGACTCTTTGTCAGAGTCCAAAAGATTTAGAGTTCTAAATTCCAAAATAAAGTTTTCATGGAACAAAAACTTATACGGAAAGAATGATTTAGCTGAAGTATCTCTAAAAATTTAGCAGATAAATACAGATACCTGAATACATGGCAGATACTGATCTGAATACAGATACAGATCTGAAAATAATTTTGTTAAACCATCAAAACAATTATGTAGGAAATTCAAGCATGATATGCACTGCTACACAAAATTTTGATATTCTAATAATTAGGTTGAGGGCCCTACATAATTATTTTCATAGTTCAACGAAATTTTCAGACCTATATCTAACAAAATTTAGATACTTTAACAACTGTTCTTATTTCCGCATATTGTTTTTAGTGACTCATCGTTTAATAGACAGGATAATCACCTGTTATGGAGCGACGTGATCCTTCGTATGAAATGGCGTCTTGGTTGGGAGACAAATCCATGGGAGGCACAAATCCGGATACATTATCCGACGCAACCATAACGGTCAGTCGGGAACCGACCAAATGGAGCCAAGCGCTCTTGGTGGTCTCTCATACCTTTCGTATCTGCGCGAGTTCGTATATATCGCTCGCGTTACAAGACTCCCCCTACGGGTCTTTCCTTCGATCCTCTCGGTTTTCCTCTGTGCCTCGCAGCACACGTCGACTGTATGGGGTGCACCGTGCGTACCCGGGATACAAACCCCACAACGGGGCTGACGGGCTAGCAACCCCCCGTGGCGAGCCCCGGCCGACCGCACCGCGTTCATTCTGTTAAAACAGCAGGGCGCGTGCGTTACGATTACTATAAGAGCGTTTCTGCGATATTACATTGTTGAACTGCAACATACGTACCTATAGATGCTATTGTTGTCGCACATTTGCGGTCGTCAAATTGAAATACCATATGCGTGAAAAATTGTCCGCTATGTAATGTTCTACATTCGAATCTCATTAGCAGTAGAAGTGTTTAAACTATTTATTTAGAGATCTATGGCTCTAATTTATCTAGATATTTGAACTGATATGATAAGAAGTATACTGTCTGTAAAAATTGTTGCGACAGCTTTATCAAAGACGGGAAATGAGATATAGACAATAAAACATTCTTTGTAACTATAATATTATATATCTACATTAGAAGATCATTAACGAAGAAATAATATATTTAATAATTAAAAATTTAATTAAAAATTATCAAATATTTGAAAATATCTGCCCTTCTAAATATTTCAGATGTCACTAAATCGTTACAAAAATTATGCGTATACTATTTCTTCTTTTCTCTACTACAACAAAAATTAATACATTTAAAAATGAAGATATTAGCAGTAATTTTAGTTATTTAAAAAAACTAGAATTTTATTGGATTCTCCATGTGCAAGCATTATCGTGTTTAAACTACCTGTTGATCAAAAACTACACGTATAAATATTTTCCTATTAAAATAATTTGTATTACGCACCTGTAGCAACTCTATACAGAACGAATGATTGACATCGTTGCATTAATGAACAAACGTATTTGGCATCGTTAATTCACATCTGTCAATTGTGTAAATCCTACTAACGCGCGTATATATGTGTCGTTTGCGTGTGCAGTGTGATGCAAGATTGATGGCGACTTTCGGTAAGCTCATTGTAAACTCATTCGCAAGTTTCCCGAGAGAGAAATAGCTGCCAGAAGATCACGACATTGCTGCCGAGCGACAAATCTCGTCTCACGAAATCGGTGGGCAATTCCAGAAAGATTTCCCTGCCGAGATTTGCGGCTTGCACTGTTAAAAATACGATCGTCGTGTTAAACGCGCTCGACGTTTCTCCAATAAAATGTTTCCTGCGCGTTCGACAGCGTCGCTCAGCGAGCTTCGGGAGAAACACTGTGAAATAACAACCATGGCAGTCCTGCATAACTGCAGAACAGATTAATGCATTCCAACACAATTCCGTTCAATTTTTTCCGTTTGGAAAAGAGAAGAAAAATTACAAAACTGTTATCCCGCTTATTGTGTCGATCGATCTGTTTGACAGCGTGGACATGACATCAACGACTCTATCGTCATCGAGATATTTGTATTGTGTACAGACTCTATTATATAATTGTAACACTTTAAAGGTAACTTTTCTATTTAAAGATAACTTTATTTAATTAACTTACTATGTTAATAATTAGTATTAATCTAATATATACATATATTTAACTATATTTTTACAATATATTGCATATTTCTATCAAAAAAATATTTCAAATATTGCTTCAAATATTGCTCATTAAGCAATACGAATTAAAGATCATAAAAATTAGATACCGAAATCGTGTGGCGTTATGTTTTTCACGGTAAGCAGAATATTTTAAGAACCTAACAATATGCAATTTTCTTTAGCTGGTGGCAAATTGCTCGATTATGTCGTAGACAGTTATACACTATACACTTAGATGAGCTGCAGCTGTAGTGTCAACGCAAATACCGACGCAACTGGGATGGTTAATAAGCGCCTTTGTTACGACAATATGATGTTAATTAAAACTATGCGATCATGCAACACTTAGAGTCGCGCGTGCACCATCAACTTTTTCATTGCGTCGCTATTGTGCACTTGAACACTATAGACACAATTATTTCGGCACATATGCAACCCACGCGCATAATTGTTGCTCTTTTTGCATACTTTTTGTTTTAAAGCGTTCCTAGAATCACCCAGTACTCTGTGACTATATGAGTGAATTTCAACACATACAGCACACACATAATTTGCATTTGTCTATTTTCAGAGTTTGTTTTCTGAGAGAGTTTTTCAATTTTTAATTTCTCGCGCGCGCAGTTGAACCTGATTGAAGATGTGAAGAATTTCTTCATTGTTAATTAATTACAGACTACAACTTCAAAAATATTTATTGCTACTGTCTGCAATATTTAACGACACTATTTATGTAATATAAATTAATACTTAAATTATATCTTGTTAATTACACTCAGACGTACCGCGTAGCCTATCTTTGAAAGATTTTACCTTTAATTGTTGTATATAATTCAACGTTGCGAATCGGAAGCCATAGAAACCAGCTGCGCCCAACAGTTGTTTTGTTTAATCAGAGAAGAGGAGATTCTTTACTGCACAGCTTACCGTCTGTTGGCTTATCTCTCTAGCTTTCACCCTCCGCAGTGTTTCTTTCCAGTTTTTTCCTTGATCGTCCTTTTTTCCCTCACTGAACGAGAGACGCAAACTTTGGATAGGATATACAGACTTGTAAAAGGGTCCATTCCAGTTGGCTAAACACAGCATACCTCGATAGTTTTTTTTTTACTTTATTGTTCTTTCGTTTATTTTCATATAGTTTTCAAAAACCATCGGTTATAGCACAACACTACAAGTAACAATGCAAACAAAATATATTAACGAAACTATTAATTTTATTTATTTAGGTTTTATTTTGATTTCTTTATATATATATTTTATAAATCTTTTTTACCTTTTCTCTCTTTCTGTCTTTTTTTCTCTCGTGAAAGAATATTGTATAAGTTCAAAGAACAATTAGTATAATTTGTATGAAGAAAATAATTAATTTGATACATTATTATGTCTCTGATATTACACGAAAAAGACATTTGCCGAAGAATCGAAAAATTTAGCTAGATACAAGTTTGCAAATAATTTAGTTGGACTATCAAAATAATTAGGACTCAAATTAGTTATTAGAATGATAAAACTTTTTGCAGCATTGCTTATCACACTATAGTTATTTTGATGTCCCAACAAAATTATTTTTAGGTCTGTATTATATCCGGCTCAATTTTTTAATCCTTCAGCGCACACGCGCACACACACACACACACACACACACACAAAACCGTTAATAAGTATCCAACAAAAAACATCGCTTTAAAGAGCTAATACATTTCTATAGAGACTTGCTAGAGGATGAAGAGGGAAGTGCAAGAATCATACTCTCCATGGAATTCGCAATCGCGACAGTGACATCCACAGGCAGAAATCTCGCCCCATTGAAACGTACCTACGACAACCGGAGTTATCGCCTATGCGGTGAATCAGACTCATAAATTTTTTTCCGCGTTTTGTCCGCGACGTGCACATTTCTCGACTCAAACTTTCCTCTCTCGCGCGTATGAGAAAGCTCCACTTCGTGCGAGGGAAGAAGACAGAGAGTCAGTGTGGTAGTCTCTCATTTTCCTCATCTTCTGGCAAGCGTGTTCGCGACGAGGCCCTTCGGGATTCAGAATATGTGCGGCAGAGCCGTCTCCCTCATCGCTCACCCACTCTTCACCCACCGCCGCCCATCTTCGTGTCGCCCCGCGTGCCCCGAAATGACCAACGTGACATGCCACGAGTATACAAAGGAAAACTTTCATCTACCACCCGCTACGGAAACAGGGTCGCCCTCGCCGGCCATGCTGTCGCGACGCGAGAAGAAAAGAGCGGAAGGTTTATTTCTCAGAAGGGAGCACGTCAAGATTTATGTCTGCTCTTGCCTACTGACGCGCTCGCGGTTTCTCCACGGTAGTGTAGAACAGCGAGCGCGGCTTACGATAACAAACGATAGTGATTTATGTTTTCTGCTAATTGTTTTCTAGTTTAATATCCGTGAGAGAGCACGAGAACCCACCGACGTGTCCGCTCGATTTATCGGTTCCACGTTTTTGCGTCGCTAAACCAAAAATTAATCTATATGTGTTGCAATGAAAGCATAGGGAATCTTGTTACTACACAAGCAGTGCCATTTACTTTAATTTATGATGATAAGTTTTATTCCAATAAGGAATATTCATTTTTAATCTTAAATTTATTGCTTTTTTAATAATCTAATCTATTATTTTGAATTCTAATTAAATTTGTATGTCATTAAAAAAATATGTTTTTATTATGAGATTGAAAATTAAATACATCAATTTCATAATATTTTACATAAATGTTTCATATATATACATATGTCGAATATAATAAAATTATATACAAAGAGGAAAATTTATTATTTTATTAAATAAGATTTAGATGGCATTTGAAGAAAACTACAAGATTGAAATAAGCTTCCTAGAGTTTCAATTATCCATTTATTCGTCATATATTTAAAAGATCGTAGAATAGAAGGAAACTCGTGCTAACGTCGGTCGTCGAAATCAAACATTTTTCCAGCAGCTTAAAGCGACAGGTCCGTGCATTGTGCACCGCGTTGCAGCTTACACTCTCTCGATGCTTTTATGTATGTATGTATGTATGTGTGCGTATATGTATATACGGACTCTGTTGCGGGCATCGAAAGGTCCTTACCGTTCGCGGATCTTTGGTACTCGCTCAACGCCAGCCAGCGGGCGAACGAGCGAGCCGTAAAACGGTTCTTCGACGACTTTTCTCGATATCGATCTCGCTGCGAATGGAATCACCGAACTGGGAAGTTTCCTTAAACGTCGCTTGAGAGCTGGCACGCTTCCGGATATGGCTCGATGCGGCAATGTAATCTCGCTGTAAACGCCTGACGTACTATATCTCTGTTTTAATTAACGCGCGCATACTTTTCATGATAAAAGGGAAGTTCTTGAGAATACCTTCTTGAAGAATGTGTATCGAAGTGTATCAGGACTTAAAGACAATCTCTATGAATTATTATGGAAATTTTTATTAAAATGAGCGATTACTACGATGATAACGTTTTCTCTTGAAAATTTATAATTTAAATTTATAATTTAAATTTATAATTTAGTAAATGAAAATCGACTGAGAAATGTTCAACACAAATGAGAGATAATATTTCTATTTTAAATAGTAGAGTGTTTATTAACGCAAACAATTATGCTCATATGGAATTTTGTGAGAGAGAAATTCCTTCCTAACGATATTAAATCTGATGATGAATTTGTTACATTTCACAGAAGTTATAAACAATGCGATACACAATGTGAAAATTGACATTAACAATATTGAAATTTATTACGATTGCTCAAATGCATATGGCAAAGTTACACGTGCATTTGCGAAGCAACGGGGTGCCCCTAGGCCCGGCAATAGGTCGAAGCCTCTAATTAAAGGTAAATAATCGCATGCGCGCGCGACTAACGCACGTGTACAGGATCACGGGGGCCTCATTTCATCTCGCTTCGTCCTGATTCAACGCTACTCCCCCAGGCGAATATATCTACAGCCATATTTCGTATATTATGTTTACTATTACAAATTTCTACATTGAATTCTCAGAATCTAGTCAATATGTGCCTCGTTTCTCTTCCAGCGATTGCCTTTATTACAATCATATATATATATATATTGATGCACTGCTTCAAGCCATTCATACTTTGCCAATTTACTATATTTGTACTTGACTGAAAATAAGATAATTGTTTATTTAAAGACGTATTGTTTTGTTGAAATAATTATTGGTTGCAACAGCAACAAAGAAAGATCTCAAAATAAATAATACTCACAGTTTTTATCAATTGTCATCGTAACCACGGAAGGTAATCAGAGAGACAAATCGTAGTCAAATGAGATTTCAAATCGAGATTTGATTCGCGCGATTTCGTGAGAGCGTTTGCGCGTACAAACTTTTTGCACTGACGCAAGCGCATTTTCGTATCGAGTAAAAAAAAAGAACGGTTTGTATTCCTAGTTTGTGTACCGTTAACGAGGGAAAGCGGGCTTTCCCCGTCTCCCCTGTTCGCACCATCGAACTATTTTTCCAGGTGGATTTTCACCGGTCGTCAGCTGGCGCGCGACCGGTTATCAGTAGCCGATGCCGCTCAAACTACCGGCGACCGGTTTCAATTTGCAGGTCGGATTATTTCGTACCTTCCAAACGCGGCGGCTGCCAGCTTGCCTCTCGCCGGCAATTCGCAATTTCCTGCCAATTCTGCTATCTCGTGCTGCGTGTGCCTGTCGCACAACCCGCCGTGCGGTAACGCCATATTTTGTCCGCCCTTCATTTAGGAGCACTGAACGTAGAACGTCAGATCCGCGGTGGGTCATTCGCATTGCTATTCGATATAATCCAATCTTATTGTTAGTAATTAATATGATAAATGCAATTTACAACGGTAATATTGAGTAGTTGTAATCCAGTCCTAACAGGTTTAATCGACTCCCGAATCGCAATGAAATGTCGATAATTCACAAAATCAAATACAAGTTAAATAAAATAATCTGTGACTGGAAGCAGAAGAATAAATGTGTGAAAATTAAAAACGATAATTTGAGATTCTTAATTCTCTTATACTTCTCTTTATGCATGATCGATGTTGAGTACGTCTCGCTTACTAGAATAATCTCGCCTACTACAACTCGAGCCGCATGAATGAACCGGAGAATGCTCGGAGGATGATTATGGGTCTCTCGTGATACTCACACGCGTGTACACACGGATATGCATATGAATGTCCCGAGAGACACAGACGTATTCGCCTACTAGAGGAATGTACGTCTGGCTGTGCTACTCAGTGGAGAGATAAACCTTCTAACGTCCATGATGGGTTAATTTCATGTAACACGTCTTGTTTCCCCATATATGGTCGAATGAAAACCAGGGGAAATTGTAACCGCTTTGAAAAGCAGTTAATTGAAATGATTTATATTTGACAATAAAATAAAAAATAATAAAAGTTCAGACGAGGCTAATGAGAGTCGTACGCTGATGTAAAAGCTAAGAGATACACTGAAAGAAAAGATTGGTTGCTGCAACAAATTAGATGGTTAAATATGGCATAGCATTTTTAATTAGCTATAGCAACCAATTTTTGGTTGCGTTAGTCAATCGAAATCTTATACTGACATTGCGGATAGACTATAATACAACCAACAATTGGTTACAGCATCCAAAATTGGCTGTTGCAACCAATTAAAAATGTTATGCCATATTTTACCATCTAATTTGCTGCAGCAGCCAATCTTTTCTTTCAGTGTGGGAGAAGCAGATAATCCTCAAGTATTGATGGTTATTCTTATTTTACTTCGAACGTTTCATATTTGACATAATGCATTTATCACCCTATAAGCAATCTTGATGAGACATGTGACTCATCCCCTATTGTCAATCTTCTAAGCTTTTTTATAAAATAATGAAACCGTCAACATTTTCACATATTTATTACATAGTGTGTGTATTATTAAGCATTAAACTAGATACAAAAAGTGTGAGTAGTTAGCACTACTCTAATATACTGCAATATAGTGTCGAGTTTATCCTGTGTTTGCAAAATATTCTCCCACTCTCGTTTACATTCATATCCTTAATTTATGATGTTGTAATAATTTCATGGCGATTTTATTACATATCCCTCACGCTTCTGGAAAGAGCTATAAATAAAATAATGTAATAAGGTGAGTTATTCTATATTAAGAATGCCACTATGTAAAGTATCATCAAAGACGTAATCGCTTATTATCCCTCATCGATACGAGGATTGCATAGAATAAGAAACCGATACCAATTAAAACAGATACATGGCATCAGCTTTTACGCAATGATTACGAAAATGTTCGATGCAAAAATATTTGTCTTCCGAGAACGGCACGGCGCGTCACCCAGAAAATGCACGAGGATAAAAGTTCAGCACGGGCTTTTAACCCTCGCTTTATCGGAAAAGTTTGCCGGCCTTTATTTACCACGAGCTGCGCGCTTTGACCCCGTTTTCCCTACGTTCCATAATATAGTTAGAAATGAAGTTACGCTTAACCCTAACAATATCATGAGAACGGAGAGGACGAAAAAGCCCATAATTAAATATTCTCCTCATTTAACACAATTTAAAAATGTGAAAAACATAATTATTGTCATAAACATTGTTTTAGAAAAAAAAAAATCGGTAGAAACGCTAGGCACAAATGCAATATATGATATAAAAGTTCTGCTGATTCTTGCTTCAGAATCTTCTCCCATTAATACGCGAGATAAAAAAATGTCTTAGTATTTCGGGGATTAAGGGGACCATTTTTACCAGAACAGAAAATTCACCGTAAAAATGTATAAATAACAGTGGAGAAACATAAACGCGAGTATAATGCGACGGTTGAAATGAAAGTTAACGCGAATATATCTCCCCCTGGATGGTAAGCCTGTGCGTGAGAGCGGAAAGGTAAATGCGACACCCCTATCAAACATCGTACTCTGTCGGATATGAGATTCTCCGTTTCCCGTTTCTCTCTCCCTTTCTTTAGCTTCCCGCTAGCACATCATCACGGATCGCTGACCAAAATAATAATTACTTCACGTGTTGTTGCTCTCGACCCGTCGTCGAGCGTGAATCTGCGTCTCGCTCGATCGCCAATTAACTGATGCACGATGCAACAGCCCGGTGCCGACACTACGCGATCATCGTCCCTTTTCATTCTGTCGACATTAATTAGCATGCTTTGCATCCAGGTGTTACTTCCTCGAAGAGCGAACGATAGTTCATCCGTATTAATTGTCGAGATTGATTATAATCTGCTTTCGCGTATGAATGATGATTTATATATAATTATGGATATATGATGGCGTATTAAATACTGTTTACGGTATGGAGATACATTTAAATCGGATGACAGTGAAGTTTAAAATTAAACTATATATTCACATTGTTACATTTTTATTTTTTGTTTGAACGCAATATTTTTCTATCCTGGAATTAAAAGTTTAAGAGCACTGATAATTAATGATGGTTCTTAACGAAAGATAAAAATACGTACAGATTGAATATATATATATTATATAAATTGAATCTTTTTAATAAAATATATATACGGTATATGTATAAAAATCTGTTTTGTGAAAAATGTACAATATTGTAGGAACACTTTTTTTTTTAAATCAACTAGTTCATCGTGCCGTATTATCATAAAATAGCACGATCATATCTCGATATAAAATAAATCTCATTATTTCTCTACGCCGCCAAGTAGGTACTCGGCATCCGTTGTCGAAGGTATTGAAGCAGCTATACCGGTCTATACATTCCCGTTATCTCGTCCCGTTATTACCGCCTCATATTTCCGACGATCAAGAAGCGCGGAAGAATTCCCATTGTACTTGGATTCCCGTCCTCCTCAATTTCCGCTTGTAAAGCACGGACGTAGCGCGAAACTTAATGGAATTCCCTCTTGTGCGTGTTACAGGTAAGAGCCGGCGATTTGCACCGAGCTGAATATTTCCCTCCGCGCTATTTCCCGCAACGTTCGTCGAGTTGGAGCATTTCAGGTAGGGTGGTTACACCGTTTGCGGGTTCTGTAACGGTGATGACTAAGAGAGAAGAGCGTCACCGAGGCACACAGCGGCCAGGAACGAGGAACGTTCATAGCAGGTATCCCGACAGCCACCTTTATTTCTAATTGCGTCTCGACTTAATGGAACATGTTTAGCCAGCCGGCGAGCTAGCGCAATCTCGGACGCGATTTCACCCCGAAATTAAGCACGTGAGCGTCCCTTTCCACCGGGAAAGCTACCCCACGGATGACCATCCGCCAGCGACAGCCAGCCGCTGCTGCTGCTTCTGTCGCGTGCGTGTTACGAGCACGTGATCGTGAACACGCGAGTGAGATTGTATGACTCGTGTGTAACGCTCGCTCGCTCGCTCTTTCTCCCTCTCTCGCTCTCTCGGGGGCGGCAGCCCTTCTCAAAGGGACAGAAATTCATCCTGCCGCCGTGATACGCTTCGCAGCGGTTGTTCCCCGGAGCGGTTCCTCTTTACGTTAACGCGAAAACGCGCTTCTCGTTTCTCGTGTACTTTGTGTCGATGCCATGGCAATGCGATATAACGTTGCGAAATCGCTTTCCCGCCGGGCACTTTTTGCGTAGACACGTAGACGTGAAACCCTTTCCGAGGGATTATTGCGTGGCGGACTTTAATGCGAGCACTTGTATTCTCAGATACGCGTTTGGGAATGAAACGTGCGTAAATACTCGTTTGAGGTGAAGTCTGGTGCAACGAAATACAAAATTGGTCGTTATATTCTCTCTCGTATATCTCGCATATATTACATCTCTGACGAAAAAGAAGTTTATTAAGAATTAATTTCTACAATATTTGCGTTTGAAACAAACAAAAATAATTCTTTTGTAAGTAATTGCAAATATATCAATAGAAAAGCCAACAGCTTTTTTGTTCTACGGTACATTATAAATATTAAGTTAATCTAATTTTCTACAAAAGAATAATTATCAAAAGCTCTTATAAAGTTAATAGATTAATTTTTTTTATTAGAGAGATAATATACTTTTTGCGTTCTTCTTTTATTTTATTATATTTTCGTTGGTATGCAGTTGGTTAGCTAGCTAATGAATGATAAAATTAGCAGCATGCTTTACTCTTTCCGTTGCGGAATGCGATGTATTCCCACGAAAATGGTACTCAGTTTGACGCATTTTATTAGCCTTCACGCGATGGGATGGGCGAAAATGGCACGTAACATTTTAATTGAACGACTGCCTAATAATAGCTACGCCTTGCTCGTTCCGGGATCACGAGAGAACACGAAAGATGAGAAATTCATAGGGATTCAGCTTCATAATTAACGAACATACTATAATGATCTGTGATTTAGTGATTGAGAGGCACGCAGATTCCGGGTGTCTGTATAATTACCGCTTGTTCTATGTGCTATAATTTACTTTATAACATGCGTTGCCTTTACTGTGAGTCTTGATTTCCAATGTGATTCATATTGATTCAACTTGTTGGAAAGACGTTCATCTTGTCGAAATATAAAGACGTACCGATGTTGCGTATAACGATGTAAAAGTGTGGAAATATCACGTAATGGCATGCTATAAAAATAGGAGGAAAAAAAAAAGGAAAACCAACGTTCGCTCTTTTTGATACCGGGAGCTTTTCGTACCTCCGTGACGCGGCGGGTTCATAAATCATTGCACCTACAGAATTTTTTCGCAAAGAAAAAAACCGTCGCAAGAGCAATGGCGGCATCGCCTGTAGCTAAAGTATCGATCGATCTTACGAGATTCCCGGTAGAAATCTGGTCCCGCACAAAAGCGACGGGGCTAAAGGGAGAAGCGCGACGGTGTAATTTCCACTCTCAGTACGCGAAAGCCAAAGTTCGCGGGGGTTTGTTGCTACTTTTTGGCGGTCCTGCAATTTGTTTCCCTGACTCCCGTTAACCCTGTCACCCCGGCAAAAGAGGCGAGCAAAAACTCCTTATCTCGGCGTAATGGCGAGAAACTTCGTGCCTCGTTAAACCGCCACGGATGCACGCCTGCATGCCGCGCGTGGATGAACGCACACGTTCGTGCGGGAGTTGGTTGCGTGGCCCTTTGATGCCGCCCACAGCGTCGGAAAATAGACCACGGGTGCTCCACGATAATGCTCCGTTCATACCGATCGCCCTCCGCTCTTAGGGTGCTCGGGTTATTCAGATTAAAAACGAGGAACTGACCTCGTTAGATCACAACCTTCTCTGCCGGGCATTGAACGCCCTACATAGCGTCGTTACTACAGGAACGTCCGCGTGTTTGTACTCTCTCGCGATAAATACCCGAGAGAATTAAAAATATCCTTTAAGCGCGCCAACAGTTTTTCTTTCATATTATCGTTATGATTTTCATTATAATCTCTTAATGCATGTGCCAGAGTAATTTTTTTGTTTAATAGTCGCTTTATTAGGAGGAAATGGCTTAAACTTGTCGGTAACAAGATGCACTTTTTTTAACTATGTGTTTTATAGGTTATTAAATTGCTAAATCGCGCTTTAAATATTTTGGGAATGTGCTATGTTTCAGATATAATATGTAATGGTATTATTGTTATTGACGATTGTCTTTCCGGTATGTGTATAATGACCGACAAGATACTTTTTTAAAAACAAAGCTCTTCAGTTGTGTGCCTGACAGACTCCAACTAACATGTCGATTTTATTCAACATATGTTTGATATATTTATTGGTAGTTTATCTGCTAAATTGTTATAGAATTAATGTATTTTTGATGTGATTTATTAACTATGTAATTGATCTGAAGTTTCAAGACGATTGCTTTGTGTGTTGAGGTGAGTTGTGAGAGTTGTTAGTATTTTTAATTGATTATTTATTTAATGGTTTTTTAACAGATTTTGCCATCAAATCTGTCAATTTGCTATCGATTCATCTCTTACACATAAAGAAGAGACATATATAATTGCTGAAGAGGACTCCAAAGTGAATCGAAACGTACAATTTCATGGAATAAAGGATTCGAAGTAAAAAAAATTGCTTTTTTACTTGCGTACCGGTAACCACGCTGTTACTCTCATTTTCCCGGCTTATTTGCCATTATTGATTTTAATTTGGAGAGTCTGTACTTCTGTACTTTTTATTGTTTCAGATATAATGTTAGATTCAATTTATTAATGGCATTGTAGAAAACTTGTAAATCTTTTTTGTTTGACTTTTTGGTATCAGCATCGTTAGAAAGATCGCAAGTGAGAGAACAGCAGTTCTCTGTACCCCAGAATGGACGGGTATAAATACGGGTCTCCTGACTCGTATAAATGTAGATAATGCTTGCTACATCGTTTTCCTCTCCATTGGTCCATTTAGCTAAAAGCCACAATCTCGTGCACGGATCTTAATTACGTTAAAGATCGCAACACGACATGCTGAGTGCATCAAACGAATTATCATTCTTTCCTCCATTTATACAGATGTTATTTGGCATGCGTGTTTAGTAACAGAATTTGCTTTGGATAAAGCCCGACGAGTCTATAAAACATTTTGATGTATACAACGTTATATATTCGCGATAATTTTCATTTTGCTGATTAATATTTATTTTGCTAATTGTGGTCAATTTCAATATTATATCTTACTGGTCATACATGGAAGGAGGGCGGATTGCAAAATTGCCAGCCGATCTCGTCGAAATCCCAAACGAGAACGCTCGAATTTCACATAAAATCACCGGAACGCCGCGGTGCAACTGCAATAATACCGAATGACCCGGAGAATCGATTTTCGATTTGTTTATCTTGCAGTCGCAGTGTTGTATGCACGTATGCGCGACACGGCGTATCCGGGGAACGCTAAGGGATCCCTTTCCAGGAGACTGCGCGCTGGGAAAAACACTCGTCGGGTTTACGCCGTGAAAAAGCACGACGGGGCTCACTCGGCGTGGAAGCTTTACGAAGCTAATCGATGCTAACGACGCTTTAATCGTACTACCGCCGCCGCTGCCGACTCGCGTTTTACTACGCTCTCGAGCCGGCGCTCGAGAATTTTGGCACGAGCAATGAGATCCAGCTCGAATTACCGGATACATCGATCCGGCTCGCCGCTCCAAATAACCGGGCGGAAGTGTAGCTTTTTTTTCTCTCTCTTTCTCTCTTCTCCTCCTCGTCCGCTCTCGTTCCCTTCGGTTGTTCCGTCGGCTACGATTAATTAAAGCGCGCGCGGGGGCTGAAGCCAGCAGGATCGGTCGGGGCGAGCAGCCGTCGCCGCTTATTTTTTTCCAGAAAAATATTCATCGCGCGATATTTCCAATAATTCGACCGGCTCGCGACTTCGTTTGTATTTATCGTATAAATATGCATGTATAAAACTCGCGGACGCAATATATCATAGGAAGCTCGCGCGCGGTGCGAAGGTGTTAGAAAAATCACCCGATCGCTCATACCACAAGCATTCATTCAGACCCGTCTTGCTTTCACAGAGGATCAATTGACATTATATAAAGAGTCGAAAACGAATCAACGTCACGTTTATGTCACGCGGTCCGTTTTCTCGGGAAAAATTCAATACTCCGAGGATTTCCGTGAGGCTTTTCGAGGCGTCGTGAATGTTTGCAATCTCGCACATACGGCTTCCACCTTTTCTCCCCATCGTTTTCGTTAAACTCGTGTAATTATATGACAGCGACTTTGTTCGCGCTTACGAACGACACCGTAAACGCCGTGCGCCGAGCAGCACTAATGACAGTAATAACGGATGTAACGAGTTTAAACAATTCCGTATCACCGAGTGGCGTCGAGCTACTTCCGTCTTCGCCATTTTCACCGGGACAAAACCTTCCTATGTTCGCGCAGTTGGCGTTACTGGTTATACATACTACTAACAATCGAGATACAGAAATGTGCATTGCATATTTATTTGGCGGAAACAACGAATAAAATAAAATAACAATCGCGGGATATTTCATAATTTTATTTATTTTCATATTACAAATTTACAACGTAAAATTTAAATGAAAGACTTTAACAATCTTACTTTTCATTTTTTTTGCTCATCATCTTAACAGAGAGAGAATACGAATTTTTTAATTTCAAATTATATTTCTTGCCTTAAAAAACGCTCATAATTTAGAGTTAAGTATGGTTCAGATTGATATTGTTGATTGATATTACTGATGACAAAGTATTTTTGTGAAAAATTTTGTGACATGAAATAAAAATTAATGGTTAGTAAAATCTCGATTTTGAAAACGTTTCATAGACAGCATTCGAAAAAAAATTAAATTTCGAGTTAAAGTAATCGGATAAAATGATACATTTTTAATTTGCATAAACATCTTTGTTTGTACGTGAAATCTCTGACTGAGAACGATAAAGGAGATAGTCTTTTCGCACGCGGTTGAGATTATTCGTCGTGGAGAACGAGCGAAGTACATAACCCGGCTGAAAAACTCGTAAACATCGTCCGCTTTCTGGCCCGTGGAACCGCACGGTGTGCGGCCGCTTCGGGTCCACGGCATAAACCAGCGTTGTCTCCGCGAAACCGGCGCTAGCTGGCGTAATTTTTCTCACTTTGCAAGTTGCCCCGTAAATAATACCGGAGCGCGCGGCCTTCGCGTCCGCACACTCAAGCAACCTCCGTCTTCTCCATCCACCGTGTACTTTACCCCCTTCTTTTTCTCCTTACAGCCTCGCGCGAGTGCAGTTTCTCTTCCTCCTCCCTACTTCTCTCTTTCATGGTCTGGCGACATACTCTTGGAACCGCATCGTAATCCCTGACACTCGTAAGTTCCAGACGACCGCGAACTCCCGTCCTACGTTACAATTTACCGCGAGCAACAGCGAGAGCGCGTGCATCCCGTCGATATTTACGGTAATGCGATAGCCGGTCTATCAGTCGTGATATTACTTGGCTAGATTGGTTGACCACGGCTCTCCAAGATAAGTTGAAATATCAAAATCAACAACGAGCTCTTGGTAAAAAGAATTTCCAGGTTTGCGAACGAAGTACATATTGATCTTGGAGTAAAATATCTGTAAGTAAAATAACGCACTCTCAGAAGAGTAGCTTGAATCGATTTACGTGAAGAAGAAAAAGAAAAAGCAGATAGACATTTATTCGTATATTGAACAACAGATTTTCTGTGTTCTATAATTTGCTACAATTTTTAGTCAACGAGTATCGTCCATGAACAATTGAAATACATTATCTGCGTTATTTTTCTTCCAAAAATTCTCGGTACTCGTTTCATTTTCTTGTTGGAATAGGACCACATATCATAGAAAAAACATTATTACATGTGCAATTTTGCTGTGAGCCTTCGTGCGCACGCGAAACTGCACTTTTCCCCTCGCTCGATGTATAGTTCCTTCTTCGCCGGATTATTTCCTAAGAGACCCTCGCCGCTTTTCCCCGTGTTTCCATCTTTCTGCGAAACTTGTATGATTTCACCCTCGTTGAGAAAGGAGCCGGTGGAAACGTGAGTGCAATGGGCAGCCCGGACCCGCCCGAACGTAATTTCAATCAGCTGTTTGCGTACACGCGTCGGGTTGCATATTTCCGACACGGTCGGTGGGCCAACCGTGGTGCACGTCGTATGCACTCGTCCCCGCGATGCATTTTTCATGGCGACATGGGGAAGGGTCGGAAAACGATGGAACCCTGCGGCCTCTGGATTATCCACCGCTGACGGATGGACGCCGGCGTCCAGTCGGCTTGATTGGTGTCGGCCGTGTCCGCGCGTCGAGATTCCGCGGACGAGCAAATATTTTATAAGCGCGCGGGTAATTGACACGGTCCGGATTCCCATTTTCGCAGATCCGCCGGAATTTCACGTCGTCGGCTTATCGTCGTCACACGCGCCATGGATTTCGCCGCACGACGACGAATTTTTCTCCCTTGGTTTTCGTTTTTGTGAATCCGAGGCACATTACCGTAATGTATCAGAAATAAGTCTATATTTCTGTATATGGAAAAAAATTATTAAATTTTGCTGAAGTGAAAATTTAATAATTAGATACAGAGATTTAAAAATAAATTTGTTGGGTTATTAAAATAATTACATAGAAAGTTTAATAGATGATAACAATGCTGCAACAAGTTTAGTATTCCAGCAAACAGCTTAAACGTCCTACATATAATTATTTGAATAGTCAAAATTAAATTATGTAAACTAAATTTTTACTTGAGCAAAACTGTTCTTACACTGAAAAAAAAATTAGCTAAATCTGAGTAAATATTTTTTTAATAGTACCAAGTAAACATTTATTTAGAACAAATAAATATTTGCTCAATAAAATATAATGATACTTAAATCAAATTAATGATTCTTGTATCAAATAAATATATGTTTACATTTAGTAAATATTTACTTGGAACTATTTAAAAAAATATTTACTTAAATTTAGTTTTTTTTTCTGTGTACCATATAGAAATTTTATTTTGAAAGAATATTCTTTACTTTATCATTTTTTTCTTCTTGCTTATTTTTTTTATTTCTGTACTGTAATTTTTTCACACAATCTTTCTGTTTGTACAATATTTCTTATCTTTAAATTGTACAATATTTCTTCGCCTTTTTTGTTTTTTCTTCATATTCATTGTTGGTCTGTTATATACTGAAAACACAATTACGGTATTTTTTTTTACATAGATGAGCATACTGAAAAATGTATTTTTAATAACAACTAATGACATAGTAATCAGCCGTTATCTACTAATGACATTCTAATTAAAATTGTATCGTAACAAGGTTCCTTCTTCGGCGCGCAATACGTCTTTCGCATACCGTCTTTGGTCAGCAACAGGAGCCCTAATGTTTGCCTAGACGCGCCGCTCACGAGCTATGCACTGCACCATTTCCGCAGAAATGCTGCCATTACGTACATCTGGCTACATTCGAGCGGTAGCTACATCCAGTGTGCCGCATCTGGAAATTGACATCGGGTTAAACATAGTCACGATATGCTTCGAGATCTCTCTCTCTCTCTCCCCTCCTCCCTCCTTCTCTCTTTCTCTTCTCCCCCCCTCTCTCTCCTCCTCCCTCCCTCCCTCCTTCTTTCTTGTTCTCTTTCTCTTCTCTCCTTCTCTCTCTCTCTCTCTCTCTCTCTCTCTCCAATCGGAGGAGCTACACCACCTGCATTATAGATCATAGAACACAATGTTACTTCACGATATAAAGCATTTTCCGCATATATTTTCAATTAGCGACGTTATTCTTACACAAAGAAACTGTAATATTTTGAGAACATTACTTATACAACAAAGTACGAAATAGGTTTACATGAAAAATAAAAGACAAGATTATATTAAATTATATATTTTTAAATATACAGTTTACAGGTTAACTTTGTTAAAATTATTTTTCTCTTTTATTGATAAAATTCTATTAAAATTGTTATTTAGTTAATTGTATAAGCTTAATAATATTACTGTGTTATAATATATATACAATATATCTATTTAAAATTTAATCTATCTATTTCAAATTTAACTTTCAAATAATGTATGGAATATTGTACTTTTTTTTATTCAAAGGAATGGCTTCTTTCATCTATTGACGCAAAGTTCCAATCGATCTAATTTGACCAAACGCACGTGCGCCTGAAGAAACCTTTTGAAGGCGATTCCATGCAAACTCACGCGATGTGTCGAACGTTCCTAATGCCTCTTTCCCTCTGGTGACGAACGATCGATTTAACCAAAAGTACATCTTCGGGTCTTGTTCCCTCCCTTTTGTTCCCGGACGACTCTGCTTTTCTTCGTGACGGAATAGAAGACGAAGTACCAAGTGCCACGCGAATTCCTTCTACCTTTCGTTTCCCGATCTTGCTCCGGTCGGTATCTCGGTGATCCAGAAGGCCGCGTCGATGGCACCGTTGGAAGGATTCAGAAATTCCCCCATTGGGGGACGAAGGCGAATTTCCAGGTCAGGAGACGTGAAATCGCTATCGTCTTACGAACAGAGGGCTAAGGATTGCAGGTTCAATAGAATCCCACTGAATCCGTATCTTCCGTTTTAGCTTAAACTTTGCTTCGAAGGCAAAGAGCTTCCGGCGTACTATGTAATTCGGGATGTATTTGAGTTATTAGTTGTAAATTATGCGTGAAATCACCACCGCCTAATCTTTGCTTAGGATGATGAATTATCATAACTAAAATACGTTCGAGGATCATTTACCTTGAAATTGAGTATTTATTGCGTCAAATCAAACAAGTCAAAGTTTTTTCTTAAAACATAAATTGTCTTAGAATAAGGAAGTACAACTTTTTTTTTTATTAGAAAAGATTTCTAATAAGATAATTAGAATTTATACATTATTATAGAAATTCTGCGCCACTTATTACACTTCTAGATCAAAAGTTATGAAATGATCTTATGAGCTATAAAAGATTCTATTAGCTCTTAATAGATCCATAGCTTAGTAGATCTATTTATGTGAACTTGTAGCTTCTAATTTAGGATATAATTTAAGGATATCTTACCTTGATGAAGGATCTCTCGTTTCAGTAAAATCCTTAACAGAGCTGATTAGCGGACAGACTTAATTATTCTCGGAATACCTGTATTCTCCAAGATCAAGATTAATAACAGCGGAGATAAAATAATCAGCTCTCGTACATGAATTAGAGGAAATTATTTTAATAGTAATAATTTAGTAGTCTCCACGACAAATATTTGTTTCTCCATGATGTAGTGTCATTATAGATTAGATAACTATACGCACACACACACACTCAGAAAAAAGATTTTGTTAATTTAACAAGCTACCTGCAACAAATGATTTGTAGATGCAGTGACAACAAATATCGGTACTGAAGACGAATACAAGATTCTTCTGTCAAGATTGATGTTAGTCTGCTATTTCAATAAATAATTACTAATAGAAGCAATCATGTATCTGCTGGATAGATTTTTATTTGCTAGCAATACTGATTATTTGCAAAAGATACATACAACGATTTAGCAAATGTAATTTGTATCGTAAATTGTATATTATTTGTTATATTGACAAATAATGAGAAATGATTCGTAATAATAACTAATCGATTCGTTTTCCTACCAAATCATTATTTATTAAAAGGAAAAGTGATAACAAATCATTATAAATGATTTGTTATCATTTTTCGTTTTAATAACAGACTCTCATTTTTCTCAGCGCACAAGTTGTTTATCAAAGACAATATGATTGACAAATTAGACAGTTACACAATTAGACAAATACTATCGCAATCAATAGAAACTATTTGTTTATTTCCGTTTAGGAAGAGATTGTTTTTGTAAATATTTTATAAATATTATAAATCATTTTAATTATATTGCTTTTACTTTTAATTTAAAATTGTACCAGAATTCAGCTACATCACATAAATGTAAAATTTCGATTCCATTAATGCGCGAGATTAGGTATACAGTTTCTTTGGTAAGCATAGTTAAATCCTTCTAGTTAACATGTTGCATCCAAGTTTGATGTCATCCTACGCTGGATTTTACGGATTGCTCATTATGCAGAAACTAGATGTAGAACCATCTCCTTGTTTCATCAACCAAGCTTGAAAATCCTATCAGGAAGTTACTAGCCTGTTTCAATTAATAATACTGTATTATACTATTACTAGACTTTGAGCTTAGGTAACTGTTAGAATTTATTTTTCTTATTATTAGATTAATCGTTGCCCAACTTGTTTTCTCGATATAATAAGATTATCTAAAAATTAGATGCGCAACTATAAGTTAATTACAAAATATTATATTAAAGTGGATTATGTAAACATATAATATAAAACTATTAAAAGAGATGTAAGAAAACTTTTTATAACACAAAATTTTTTTTAACACAAAACGATTATTACGTTAACAATAACGATTTATTTTTACGAAGTAAAATTTTTATGAAGCAGAGCTTACGTTATTTTTATACAAATAAAGAAACTTTAATTTTAACATTAAACGATTTTACAGAATTTAAGATTGCAATATACCTATTGTATAGGTATATACATGTCAGCTATCTTCAGTTGTGCGCTATACCTTATCGTGTAATGACTTTTTTTTTAGTACAGCCAAGACAAATTGTTGGATTAAGATACTCAATCCTTTTTCGCATTTATCGATGCATCAGATATCCCAGTGTCTTCGAGGAACACTTCGATAATTTAAAAGCTAAGATTTATAACGCATAATTCCGGGTCTTGCATTCGCATTTTTTCCTGGCGTTATCTCGAAACGTACGGATGCGGGATTAAAAAGCCAGAGCGGCGATGAAAGGGATCTTTCCATCGAGTTTCACGAGACGGCCCCTCCGGGTGCTCACTCCTCCCACACACACACACACACACCCATTGCACCCTTTCTTTCAATTCTTCAACGCCGTACCGGCCGATAAACATTCGGGCTCGGTTCTCCAATCGCATCGGGCGTAAGAAATGGAAAGTCATAAGTCTGTGGACGATCGATCGCCGCGTTTCCGCCACGGCGCGGCCGTTAAGTCGCTGTCACGACTAGAGCTCGTTTCAGGCAATGATCGCGCTTAACCCTCCGGACAAATCGTTGACATTTTTCAAGATTTACCGCTTCGTACTCGCGCTCTGAGCAACGCATCCGCATGTATCAGAGGAGAAAGGGTTTTACGAGAAATGTGTTTATACGAGACTATTACGGCTTTCATTAACGTTCTGGCGAAGTCCGCTTGTGGAATGTATGTTATGAGATATGGTCATTATAGCGAGAGTTACATCACGTTGCGATAGGTCATGTAGCTTCACTACGAGATCATATATTGCATCGTTCTGTTGTACACTGTGTAACGTAATCTAACCCTTCATGTCCCATTAAAGGCACAGAAATAATTGATAGGATAAGTTTTTTTCTTGTAGCATTAATGTAGATGAGAGAGATATGTTTTCATTTGTTAGTGAACCGCATTTGATTGTGTTATTCACATATATCATACTATTCGTTGTTCTATTCATTGTTTCCATTAATTAAGTCTGTCTTCGCTAATTGATTCATAACGATTGCATTACTCGTCAGCGTATTTAGAGTATGAATGAAGCAGTTAATTATTATTTTGGTATAAGAATAATTGATTGAAAAATACAAGAAATTTCTGTACTATTATTAATTCTATTAGATATTTAATTTAGAAAACAAATTATTCTTAAGTAATTTTATTGGTCAAAATTGTACTGTATCTCTTTCTCTTTCTTATGTTACGTACAGAGCGAACAGAGTGATTGTTCATAAAAGAAAATGAAATCTGCGGAATATAGGCCGATAGGAAAAAATAGCTCTTCACAAAACTGCATCCAATAAATTGTTTTTATAAATGTATCGATATTGTTATGTCGCACACTCACGAAAAGTTGCTTTTGTTTTATGTCTTCATACTTTTGAAACGGTATCGGAGGCTACTACTACGGAATCGATCGTCGCGTGTATGCTTACATTGTTATAAATTGCATCCCGTTCCATTCATTTTTGTCCGATAGGAAACCCGTATATCTTTTCGCAAAATTTCTCTGTCCAGCGAGGGCGAGGCGATCCTTCATAGGAACGACATTGAAGATAGATAGATCTCCGGACAGATACAAATGTTTCTTACGTTTATATTTTAGAAATATCCTTTTTATAATCTGAATGTATAATATTGTATTGTTATATTAACGCTAATGACATACTTAAAATTTTAATGTTACATTTTCATTAGCGTGGCACTTTTCTTGAAATTAGTGTAAGCTAAAAATTTTGGAATATCAATATGATGTAATATAATAAATATATTCAAAGTATATATAGATTCTTGCAAGAGAGTCTCGAAATTCTTGGACTCTCATATATTTTCAAAATAAGTTTATTATGATGCTGCTCTTCATTCTGATAAATTCTCATCTTTATTTTTTCTTCGTTTTTTATTATAAATTTCGAAGCAAAATTTCTTTATTTTCCAAAATTATTAATACTCTACATAAATGTATAAATACAATAGTTATTAGAAAATATTAATATGCGTATCTACCAGTGATTCCGCTCCGAAACCTATTATTCGGGAATTAAAACGCCGAGAATCGTTCATTTCGGAGTACGGCCCATTGTGAGCGAGACCGCAGATTTTTACCTTTCAATCCTTACGAGGCTGCTTGTTCTCATCAGCAAACGTGAATGGCTCGTCCCTTTTTCTCCCGTCGCTACCACGGTCGCTGGCCCCTGCCATTGTGCGAATGTAGAATCGATGAAATCGCGTGTGTACCCAGCATTATCTACCTGCCGATCGCAGGAGATCTGGCGCCGAGCAGACCGGCCATCCTTGCTCTCGTAATTCAGGTGATCGATCACTCGGCGAAATCCGCGTCTTATCGCCGTATTCTTACGGAAAAATATTACTGTCGCAATTGCCTCACGTAAAGAGACCTAAAGCGATTGCCTGAGATTGAATTTTAACGGCTTAACAATCACGAGACCTTCGATCGTAATGGTAACTGGGAACGTTGAATTTCTATGAATTATAACAGTATGATAATAGCGATTATTCCGAACTCACCAGAAACTTGCTATATATTTTATTCAATTGATTGTAACTTCTGTAGATAATATGTGCACACATACAAATGCACATACACATACACATGTTCTTTTCTACCTTTATATTTTACTTGAGCTAATAAAAGACTGAAAGCTTTTTTTCCCTTCAGAGGACCACATTAATTGGATGATGATTAACCAGCTATTATCTACCCAGAGCGAATTATGTGCGCTTTCAAGCGCAAGGACAGCACTTTCGCCAAGAATAATCAAGGTACTTATGCCTCATCGAATATGTGTTTTTCTTTGGGGAAAGTTAAATGATGGTCGGCTCGTTAGAGAAGCAGACGTTAAGCACGGGTTAGATGGAAGAGTTGAATGTACTCAAATCGCAAAAATGGACTTTTTCTCAGTCGGTTTCGACCGATTGTTAGTATGAACAAACACTTTGAAAGTTTTTCGCCTGTTCCACTTCGTCATCCACTTCCGTAAGTCGACGACGCGAACAGACGCGATCACCCCAATGTGTCGAAAAATTTCTGCATTCATGAACAGAACAAATAAAACTTTAGACGGAAGTTGAAAAGAAGACTCTTCTTGGATCTTCGTTTACAGATGTGAGAAATTTTAAAGTGAAAAATGTGCACATTTAGCAAGGATGGCGAAAATTTCCAAAACTAATAACTGCAAAAACTGAATTTGAATTGATGATTAAGTTTGTAAAAAATTTAATGAAGAATATTTTATAATAAGTAGTATTGACAAAATGTTAACTATATTTTTTGCTGAATATCGAACATTTTAATATAATATCTGATAATAATCAAATATTAATAAAATATTGATCGGTGAAATTACATCAATTTTGAATACTAGATATTTTAGGAGAATAATGATATATCATCGCCTAATTTACAGCACGAACAAGCTAATGCTAATAATAGTAGCTAATAAAATTTTTCATTTATCGTAGAATTAGTGAGCTCCAATGAAAAACATTTTATTATAATTTTCTTGCTGAATTCGGCCACACATTTTATCCCGTCAAATCGTTTTCACTGCTTTCACAGCGTTGATAGTTTTAGCGTATTTCATGCCCGACTTTTTTTGCGAACAGGCTAATAAAATCGAATTCACGCCTCGATATCAACCACCGGTATTTACTCGCATATGTAGATATTTATGTGCCTTTCTCGGCCAGTAGTATATTTCGTTAGTTGCGCCGTTGTGCGTATATTTTGGAGCAATTTTGTTATACACGTTCTATCAATCGGCCGGCTGCGACCATCTCTCTTCCTCTCTGCCTCTCACTGGCTTTGTTTCTCGTTCATTCTCGCAAATTTCATTGTCGTTGATGTAGCACGCGTCAGACCGCTTCGGGAACAGCGGCGAGCTTACTTATTCGCTCACGGGGGTGGATCATCAGTTTCTCTACCGCGCGCCGTCGGAATATCCATTAGTTACAGCACCGCTGTTGACGAAGCATGTTATTTCCCTTGTGTACGACGTCTGGTCCCCCTGCCCTCTGACTCCTCAGTGTATACACTGCCACCTTCTTCTTGTTCTCGCCTCCGCATTCATGCGATTTTCGTTGATCTGACAGATGAGGTATCCCACTAACCATCATTCGCGTTTGGTGGTGGTCATAGGTATAATTATTGATTTAACATAAAGTACTACTTCTGGTCAAAAGAGCGAGGTTACATGGCAAAGAAATTTTAGTTACATGGCACTGAGTCTGATGAGATGATATGTAACGTATTATTTTGATATCTAAATATATTCCGATGAAAAAAGAGTATTACTATATCATTGCTTTTGCATCATAATTTAAAATATATTAATTAGATAAGTTTGACGTTAATACTTAGCAACATTAAATAGGAAAAGAAATTTTTGAATGATCGCATTTGAAGTTGAAACTTAGAAGCTAAATATATATATTTATAGATCATATCTTTCTTATAAAGAATTTTCATTGTGATCTTTGAATCGAAAATTATTTTATTTTTTTTTATAATCATATTATGAATTGATATCCTTTTGCTTAAACTTTATCATACAATTATCAGTAATGATTTATCATATTAGTGATAATTGTTAAAACCTTTATTCGGTAATTAAATATGCAACTGTAAATTGATTTTGTAGATATATACATATAAATGATAGTACTTTAATATTGTAATACAATTATAAATATAATTATTGCAATATGATTATTTTTAATTACAGTTTTATAAAATATCGATGAATATTAACGCAATATTGAATACAGAATACTATTACTAAGTACATCTTTGAAATGACAACGAGAGCCACGTGGCAATCGGATTCGTTCTCGATTAGATTTCGTAACGAACCACCTCGAACGAGGTACCTTATGTTGACTTTTCGGGCGAACTAATTTCGAAACATCGTAGTCTCGTGAAATCTCATTTTCACGCGAGGCCTTCGAAATTCTGGCTCACCAAGCGAATTTCTCTGCAAGGCACACCACGACTCTCTCTCTTCACTACATTTCTCTCATTGACTCTGTAGTTGCTTTGCAATACACCGTGTATCCTCCAACTTTCTTCCGTCGGCAAATTCTCCAGTGACGCAATAAAGCCAACAACGAAAGAAATAATATTTGCATGCAACTGTTTTTTTTACGTGAAATCTGTACATAAAAAAAAAAGAAAAAACAGATAGAATTTGACATATATTATCTCATTAGAAATTATTTATTATATAGCTTTTAATATCAATTTTATTATACTTTTTTGTTATCTAAAGTTTCTATAATTTCTTTTGTAATTATAGTTTCATTATGTGCAAGTTTCACCAAATATGCTTCGAAAAGATTCTATAAGGGTTTACATATTCATTAGTTCTTTATACAAATACGACGTTATACATAGCGTCGAGGTGTGTAGTTAAATTGCAGAAAATGTCATAATTATACTCCGTAATGGCTATGTAGCTTCGTGATTTTCTCGTCTTATCACGCCCGCGTTGCGCAACGAGTTTGCACACGAGTTTCCTGGCGTGCGGCATCTTATCGACGTGCGCGAAATTATTTAGCACGACTAACCGGTTTAGTTGGTTCATCGAATTCGCCCTTGCGAAAGTTTGCGTGTTGTCTCGGGACTTCGCGGAACATATCGTGTCTCGAAGTGATTGCCGTTCTTTCTGATTAATGCTCTACCGAGAGCTTTTACGCGCTTTTATACGTGAAAGTGACGCTATTTCACATCGTTTGCAAGCTCTGTATGTGCGAATAAAATGTATAAACAAAATAAGTAGTATATTGTAGTATATATATATATATATATATATACACTAAGAAAAAAATGCTATTGATTCAATTAAAGTCTATATTATTAACGTAAGTGATTAATTCATGTATATTTTTATTATACATAAAGGCATAAATTATTATTTCAATAATCAGGCTTTTATATCAATAAAACTATGAGTTAATCACTTATGTTAGTGACAGCCTGTAATACAGACTTTAATTGAATCAATAGCATTTTTTTCTCAGTGTACTATCGAAACTATTGTTGTGACAAATAATCTCAATAATCTTTTGACGAATAGTGTTATAGTGTGATCAATCAGAATAAAAGACATTAAATAATATAGAGAATTTCTTGGAATTCTGAAATGTTATATTTTTTTCAAAATAAATTATATAATGTAATAAACCTTTTTAAGTAGCAAGGTAATCATAGCATTTTCTGAGTATTTCACCCAGTTATTTACAGATTAACAGTTCATGATTATCATTTGATCCTAAATTAGAATTACGATATCGAAAAAACAAGAAATCGATAATGGTTTGAATACAAATAGAACAATTAAATACAAATAGAACAATTAATGACGGGAAAAAATAACGGGAAAAAAAACAGAAATAATCCAGAAATACTATCGAAAGTAAAAACGTGAATTTCTTTTTGTTGAAATTATGTCGGCTTCTGCTTTTCAACATATACATTAAATTTATCGCTCTTCGTTGTAATTTGCCGTATACCATTCGACACTCGTCAGCCTCTTCCGGAGGCTGAATAAACAATGCAGTCCCACTAGGGGAGTATACAAGGACCAGGAGTAAACAGGAACGAGATGATTGGGTCGGCAGTTGGGAATTTGTCGTTGACTTGCGGCAGTATAATACATGAAATTTCATTTCTAATCGATTCTTGAAATAACAAAAATGATTTCTACTTGTATTATTATTTGTGTTTTTGGAATAGCTTGAGACAAATTGTTTTGCTGATAATAAATTTGTGGTACATCTTTTTAATAATACATTATGCCAAGAGATGAAAAATAATAGCGATGCATTTTTCACGCTTTGAGTGATGTATTAGATTGTACATTTTTAACAAATTTCGTATATTATTCAGGTTCTTTTCTATTCTGTTTAGCATACTGTATCCATATTACCGTAATAACTGTTTGTATCTAATTCAATAATTTCGATAGCATTCGATAAATACGTACTAGTCGAATGCAAACATATCCCTTTGTATCGCTGAATGTTGCTGAAATCAACAACTTATTCTCATGGTAATGATCTCTGTAGTTAGCGCGATACAACAATTTCCATACGATATCCATGGTTTGATTGCGCTTGCGTATGCTCTGCAGCGATGTAGAATTAACCGAAATCAATCATATCACTGCAAGAAAATAAGAGATTAATTCGACGAGCGACTATGGCGTGCTCAGCAGCCATTACGATGTTATTCCACGCGCGAGTGTATCAGAGCAACGTATCCAACGAAAATCCCGACAGTGTTAATTTTCCAGTGGACGGTTTTCAGCGACGGAGGATTCCCGGGTGCAGGTCCGCGGAGAACAAAGAGAAAAACGCAACGTGGAACCTCTCTCGATCGTTGGCGGCCACGCGGAGCTCGCTCTCGGCTGTCCCCTGATCTGCGAACCCCTACGCGATGTGTGCAGAATTATTGTTGATTAAAGGCATTGTTGAGCGGCTCGTTGGAAGGTCCTGCCGCGGACCGACGACGCAGTCGATGGAATTGCGTTTGGCGATTTAGATCGCGGGGCAGCAATGCGAAGAGAGTTTCGATGACGCCGAAGAGCAAATTGCGCTCCACTGTTGTGTGAATCGTGTCGCGGCCATCTGAAACTCTCTGTCACGTTCCGGTGGATCCGCTGATAGAATGAAATCAGACCTTATCGTCGCACATCTTACGCGAATAGCCGAATTTCAATTTCACGGATGGTGACTTGCCATTTCACGGAAAGACCCTGTTTTTGTGGAAAGTTCATGTTATGTGAAGCAATGACAATGTTATAAAACAGCCGTGCTGATGTAAGAATTATTTATGACGTTTAGTTAGCTTGTATTAATTTGGATTAATTGAACGTTTTAATTGAATATACTCACGAAAGAAGAGAGAAAAATATATGATCATCCTTCCGCTAACAGCTTTTAATTATTGCTGCCTTTTTTTAGTATTTTGGCATTTTTTAATCTCTTAATTTAAAATACTTCAAGATACTTTATATATGTATATAAAGACTTGGTAAAAAAAAACCTGAAGGTATGACGCAAAGTTTGCTTAGTGGAAAATTTCTTATTGTCTCTTATGGTTCGTAAATATATATAACGCAAATATAGTGTGCCGATATAAACATTGTGTGTGCATTACGTGAAATGTGGACATAAACCTTATAGCTATGAATTCTCTAGTCCAGCAGAAACAAGAAAGTTCACGTACACACAGTTCGTAAAGCGCTCCCTTTCCAAGAAAAAGTCTCCCCATGGTTACCTGCGTAAAGCTATGACTCACCGTTTGAAGGTCGTTCTATCTCCCCTAGTTTGAGTAAGTCTGTTATCAGAAACAGCCACTGGGAGACCAAAGCGATTGTTAACGCAATAGCGGGAAGCAAGTTATTATTTGCTGAATTCTCGGGGACTCATATCTCAGAAGAAGTGCACTTTGCGGGTGATACATTTTCTTCCCTTTTGATATTTTCCTCTCTTCTAACTTTTATCTCTAATCGTATACCAATGTCAAGCTTGCTCTCTACTTATGGTAATGAGTTTGAACGTTCAATTTCCTCGAAATTTAAGTTTTCAAGATGGTGCAAATATACCAAGGTTTTAACATTGTGCAAATATACTGAAGTCCTTGAACGCAAGATACTTCTAGAAAATAAAGTAAGCCTTTTAGCATCATACTTTTAGCTCGCATAATTAAACATTTAATTAACAGCAAGAAAACCTGAAGACTAGTAATGAACATACTTTTAACCCTTCTGGGGCCCAAGTTAAGTTCACCCACGACGTTACCCCGCACCTATGACGAAGTTAACCTCGTATACACAGGAGGGTGCGCCGTGCAGCGAATGGATATTTTATTTCGGACTCTAGGCGATCATAAATCGCGTTAATGGGGCGACTCTTTAGGGTCGGTGTAGGGCAACCTAGACGACCGCGCCCACGAGCGCTGGATGAGTTCGGACGAAGGAGAATGGATGGAGAGGTAGGTATGCAAGGAGTCGACTTATGAAGCCGCAACCCCCGTTACACCCCCATGACGATGCGGTATAGCCGCGTTCTCGAACCGGAGGGGAAGGCGAACTCGAGCCAGGGCCAAGACGTTTGTATATATATCTCCATAACGACGTCGTTACGACGTCGTTCGTTACCGACAGGCACCAGAAACGCCGCGGCGCAGATGGCTATCCTCGTCTTCGGCGACCTCGACCTCGGTGCATTCCCGACGGACACGTGCTAGCGAGAGAGCTTTTTTTAGGCGACGCCATGCGCTTGAAATTCACTGCAACGGTAATGTTCAGTTATCATGCGCCGAGAATTCAATGATATTATCTTTATCGATGTGTAAATCTTGATAATGAATTATCTTTGAATGAGCGTCGCGTCATATAAAATTGCATTATAACTCTGTCGTCTTTTTATAAATCGAGACGTCTGGCTAAACGAGACTAAATTAAGCAATCGATATGCTATTGATGGTAGTTTATTTTCGAATCAAGCATGTATACATTCTTTATTAATCGTTTTTAAGCATCTAAACACGTATACGCGATGAAAAAGTCATAAAAAATTCCTATTATCCATATAAATATTAAAATATTACGTATTATTTAAAACTATAAATTTTTATTACAAAATTAAACAACTTTGCTCATCTCGATATTTTAATTATGATGTATGTACGCAGTTAATTCAACTTTTCATCTCAGTAACGATTCGAATTTATTCGGGAAATGACCCACAATAATTTATATATGATGAAAGAAGATTGTGAGAACTATACTGCACTTTTGTTAGCGAGTAATTCCCTCGTGTCTCCTTATGAGTGGCTTTTTGCATCAGACGTATTATACATTCCTAAAGTGAGAGAGAGAAAGAGAGGGAGAGAAAAGGGACGTTTCTATTTAAAGATACCATCCGAGAGTCATTATCTTGAACATCCCCAAGAGACACTATGCTGATAGTCAGCGTGAAAGCCAAGAGACTTCATTAGCTAGACACCGAGAACAACGACCTAACCGCGAACGCACAACGACTGAAGAAATTAGGGAATCGTTGTCTGATATCGACCGATCAAAACTCGTGCCTTCCTCGATTTCCATCCGCGAATCCTCGTAATATAGCTATTGCCTTATTCACCAATATATTATTATAAAAATATGTGTTTCTAAGAATATGAATAAATACTTCTACGTGTGTATAGTAGTATATATTACAAGGGATGTTCTCTTATATTCTCATAATTATGATTCATTTTAGAAATTTTATAAGAAAGTTAAATTAAATTAATAAATTACAAAATAAATATAAATGTTATTAATTCTTTTAACAAGTCTAATTTTTGAAAAAATAATTCTAGTTATATGTGCGGGACATTAATTTTCACTCTCCATATATTATACATCGATGTTTCTTGACATACTCGCATTTGTCGCACTAGTGGCCGAACAACTTGGAAAATATATTTTTTAAATACGGGTCATTCCGTCCATTCGCAAAATACAAATGTCGAAATACTTGAAAAACGCATCGCGTCGGTACACCATTATTTGGATTGCAGCGCGATGAACTCACACACACGCGTATACTGCAATTTCTCTAATTGCAGGCCTTTTACCCCGCTCCAATACTTTCCACGATCATATGGCGCTGGATATTGAAGGGTACTTGATTTCTGTCAATCGCTTTTATCGCCACTGGAAATATTGAAAACATTTTCGTTTACTGCGGGACTTCGGACGCGTCGTTTTTCAAGTGGATATTAAATTGCAACGTTTCGGTGTTATTTTTCAAAACGCGCCGACTGACCGATACACACCGACCGCCACCTCCATCGTTATCGTATTTTTCAATATTTTGCGGAAATTAATCCATCATTCATCTTTTTCTTAATTGAGATATTACATATCTTTTTTTTTAGGTTTCGATATCGTTTGTAAATTTTCTTGGATGCACTAGATCCGTAAATTTTATTGTTACATGTATGTAATAATAATAAGTCGACGTACAAAAATCATTTTTTCAGAACAAAGAAAAATTAACAAATTTATTCATCTAGAGAAAGACTGAAAATACATATTTTTTTAATCTGATATTTTGTTTGATGTAAATCATACATAGGTATATTCCGAAAAAATCATAAAATATTATTCTTTTTAATGGAAATTACATGTAATCTCCAAATCTTCAATTATCAATTTCTTAATTTTTATTACAAAACGCGATTGCAGTACTGACATCGTTCCTCAACGTCGGACTATTCGATCCACAGAGTTCGCGCATCGACAGGATGACCGAGCGTCATTTTTTCAGACTTGAGCTTTTGGATGATGAGCAAGATAACAAGAAACGAAATATGAAATCGATCATCCCGTAATGTTTTCGTAATGTCAGCTGATGCGTATCTATCGTATATACAGTTTCATCATGAGGAAACTTGCTTCGTGGACTTCGAAATAAAGCTCCCGCCGAGAACGGATCAGCAACGGAAAGGAGAAAGCAAAGAGAGAGGAGAGAGAGCGAGAGAGAGAGAGAGAGAGAGAGAGAGAATGACGGAGAATAACGGAGGACGAACAGGATGAGGAAGAAAGAAAAAGTAAGGCGGAAAGAACGAAGCCCGGCACTCTTAATCTTGAAGGTTTATCGAGGACGACGTAAATCTGCCCGAGCGCCGAGCGTGCTCCTGTGCCTTATCAACCGAGGCTCGATAATCGACTTATTCCCCTCTTGCCTGTCGCCCAACGGCACCAGCAGCCTTCTTCTTCTGGCGACTACCAGAAGAATCAATTACAATAATACAACCAGAGCTGCTTCCGGTAGAGCGAACGTTACTTGGTATAATGCGATCCCTCGTGTCAGCTTCGAAGGTGACATCCAACGGCACAACAGTAAATTTTGTTTGGAACGATCTCGTCTGCCTTCGTAAAGCTGAATCGACTGTTCGCAGATGATATTGTGGTGATGGAAAGCTCTGCTTTCTAAAGAAGATTATTTAACTATATAGGCATGTGCAACGCGAAGGAGATGCTGACAAGATACTGGGGCAATAGTGCAACTTCAGTAGCCAGATAACTTTCCGGTAGTTTGAGCTTTTTTTTTTAAATTTCACGTCATAACTTTATTTAGATAGTAGTTTAACATTGACGAAACTTTGCTCTAATCGATTTTATATACCATGCACTTTATATTCAATGTGTGTGAGAATAATGAATTTTCCACTAATATTGGCTACAGAGAAAATAATGAAGTAGTTAATGAATCTATCTCATTATAATTAATATGCAAATATGCAATTACGATTTTTTTTAAGTTTTTATTTTTGCAAAGGCATTAGCCGTGCATTCGTCTATATTAAACAAGATTAATCGCATTGAGCAAAATTATTCATCGATCTCAACCGATTCTAAATAAAATAAGCTATTATTATGATTCGCGTACAAATGTGGGTAATCATCTTTTACAAAATTTCTTCTCGTTAAATTTTGCGAATCACTACCAAAGGGTGACCAAGAATGACTTTCGATGTCTTCAATTCTGATTCGGGTCAACCGGAATTTTCCCTCGAGTCGTGACACCGTCCGCCCGGAGACGATGTCCGTAAATAATTCAGGAGGAAAGACTTTGCCCGGTCACCATGGCGACAGATTACAGGCTTTTCGAGGATGTGTACGGGCTCATCAACATCGTCGTTCCTCCCTTATCTTTCTCTTTCTCTCTCGGTAGAGTCCATCGTTTAAAGATACCGAGATGCCTACCTTTATTTCTCTACTTTTACTATCGATAGCTTGGCTGGAGAAAAACGAAAACAAAAGTGAGAACGAATTCTCCTACATGAAATGTATTTATTTCCGTCGTTCGTACATTCTTATTTTTTAAAAGATAGTACTTTTATGTGTAATGTATTAATTATATTACACATGAATAATTATACATATCTATTCAATTAAGTAAATATACACAATATGAAATTAACCAAAAATTATTTAGGAAGTTGATTGATACATATATGCAAAATTAATGAAACAAGGATTATGAAGCTTACAACATTAAAATTAGGAGGAAAATCTTTTTAATAAGTAAAAACATTTATTTTATTCGTATGAGATAAACTATATTCGAATCGTTCATGTCGAGTGAAATGTGTGCAAAGCCAAGGATGGTAGATAGATTCAACAAGCTGCTCTTTCTTCAGTCACTTCCTAATCAAAGTAGGTTGTCAAGCATTCACGGCCTAATTCGAGAAAACACGCGGCCGCTTTCAAGGCTTTGATCGTCAGTTATCATCACGGTGCGTACACATAACCATGCACGGAGCTTCCCTTGCTCAGCCTTTTCACAGAGTACTCGTTATTTTTCATGAAAAGAATCGTCAAGAAAAGTGCGAATATACCGAGATGAAAATTATTTTTCGTTACGTTTCAAGCGCGCGATGATCATTTACGTAACGAAAAATTCTTTATTCTTTTAATTAAACACGATAATATTATGCAACGTGTGAATTAATAATTACACTCTTTAAAACTATATAATTATGAATATATTCCTATTTTTACGCGTTGTGATCAAAAGTTTTTCTTATCACTTTTTGTTAGAATATCGCTGAAGTGTATTGCTCGTGAAAGTAGTCGAAGAGAAGTAGCAGAAAAAGATCGAATATTACGGCGAGGTTATAAAGTTTTGCATATGAAAAGCGTGAGTCCCTTTACGAAGGCAAGAACGATCGTAAAAGAGAACGTTGTAACTCATTCGTGAGGAAAAAATTTTTTTCAGCAAATCTGCGAAACAGTTTCAAGGGAACAATGATGGAAGACGGGTGGAAGTTTACGTCGCCTATTTTTCAAATGGTCTTTACACCGTTCTTTTAGAAAATTCTCGGGCACATTGAACAAGTATTTTATTTTTACCTAAGAACGCCAGCAGAAGTTTAATCATCCTTAATGAAAGTGAAGGACTAACCGAGCGATGAATTTCTATCGCGAGGACGAGACGGAAGGTTGACTTTTAAATTTACATTAGCCGCAAGTGTATTACTGACGTGAAAGACCACGGGAAAGAATGGGAGAAGAAAGTTTAGTTAAAGCGATGAAAGAAGGAAATAGAGCGGGAAGAAAAATGTGAAACAGGGAAAAAGTAGAAAGGTAGAAAAATATAGAATAGAGATTTTATTTTAATTTTTATACTATATACAATTTTTTACACTATTGAGAATTAAATATTAAATTTACGAAAAATTTTTTATCTGTGAACGTTTTTCAAAATATCTATTTTAGTTTAGTTAAAGCGATGAAAGAAGGAAATAGAGCGGGAAGAAAAATGTGAAACAGGGAAAAAGTAGAAAGGTAGTATATATAAATTTTATAACATTTTCTTAATTAAAATAGATAAACTTAATTAAAATAGATAAATAGATATTTAATTCTCAATAGTGTAAAAAATTGTGTATATATAGTATAGAAATTAAAATAAAATCTCTGCTCTATATTTTTCTACCTTTCTACTTTTTCCCTGTTTCACATTTTTCTTCCCGCTCTATTTCCTTCTTTCATCGCTTTACTAAACTAAAATAGATATTTTGAAAAACGTTCACAGATAAAAAATTTTATTATTTGTTTAACATTTCTTTATTCTGTCTTTAAATTTTTATAATGTATATACTAAAACGCCAAATATTAGATGTAACTTTCTGAAAATGTATTTAATCAAAAAATACATTGACAAAATTCATCAGTTACTTTAGTCCAAAGTGTAGTGCTTCCAAAGTTGCTACGAGCGACATCTACGAAATGAAGAGAGCGTCATGATCTCAGCGCTTGTCTACGGAACGCTCTCTACAATTTCATTTTTATCTTACGTCATTTCCAACGGTGTAACAATCTCTGCGATAATGATCGTCGTCATAAAAGCGATCTAAGCCGTTATAATCGCAACGGCCACCCATCGTCACCTGCGTGCACAGTTCCTCGCGAAAGTTTCGCGTTAATACTTTGCTCCTGGCTTCTCTTACCGCCATAAACCGCAAGGAAACGATCTCTCGCCTCAGCGGTAACACCGACCTCCCGGCGATGCCAGTTACGTGAACGAAATAAGTACCATGCGTGATCTTGATACACGATCGAACTGACGTCTTGCTGCGCGAACGGAAAATGTACGGAAATCCATGTATTGCTAATCAACTATATTAATCGTTTTATTTTACTCTCCGAAAATCGTTCAATTTTTACTAGCCTTTCTTTCTAATTATTGTTTTAGAAACCAAATCTGATCCTATTAGATAAAGCATATTTTTATTGTGCACTCAGAGAAAGGTTTCTTCAATTCAAAGAAATATTTCTTTGCTATACGATTAAAGAAAAAATTTATTTGATTTGAACGTCATTTCATTGATTTAAATATTTTTTTTTTAATTAAATAACAAAATTTATTTAATTTAAAAAGATTATGTTGAAATCAAATGTGATACTTTTTAAAAAATCACGATAAAATCTTTAAAATATAATACGATTGTTTTATTTCTTTAATAATAGTTAATAAAAAGTCTTACAGACTTACTTATAATATCATTTAAAAAATGAAAATTACTATTATTTTGTTTCCTATGTCTCATTTATCATCAGCCTCGCGCAAGGATTCGCGTTTACAAACCGAAAGACCAACGCTGACATAGACATATGTGCGAGGGTAACTAGCGGCATCCACCACAATCGAGAACGAATCTCGTGGCATTAGAGGAAGACTTATACAGCACGAAAACGCGCTACGCGCGAATGCTCGCGCGTCACCGTGTCCGATTCTCTTCTTGCGTTCCTCCAACAGGCGAATTAAAATAAGCTCGCATATAAAACGTGCGCGTGTCGCGGGCATTTAACGTGCCCACGCGAGGCACAGTAATGCTTTTTATATGCTTCTTATCCTGTTTCATTTCTCTCGGCAAGCAGGTAGGCAGGCAAAAGAGAAGGATTGAAAAAGCTTGGAAACTTGTCTAGCGTGGATATTTTACCCGTGTCACGTTGGACGCTTTTGCGAGGTGCTATTCGTTCACCCTCGTCCTTCTGAAAATTCAGAATGCGACGACGACCTACGTAGAAATATTCCTCGTGGAATAAGACGATGAGGAGATATCCGTGTCTGTTCCCCGATCGCAATTTCGCAATCATCTACGAACAATCTTCTCTTCCCTAGGAAAACTTCTTATGTCTCTAGGGATATCTCCGATATCGATGTTTAATCTTAGTTTCGCGCTCGTTTATCTATACATTCACAACTCAACACTGGGACCTCTTTCGCAGTTTTGTTGTTTTCGAAGTTTATGTAACGCGGCCGAAAACAAAAGTCACCGATATGCTGACAAGAAGAGAAAAAGCGGAATCTATTACCGTATCAACGAGGTTGCCAAAAGCCCCCACGATCGATAAAAGCTGCAAATGCTTGCCCAGTACGATCTTGACCGTTCTTCTTGAGTCAGGATGTTCCAATATAGAAGAGACGAGAAACAAGATATCAGACAGTCTTCGCCGCCGGCTGCGATTACGGAGAATCTCAAGTAGGTCGCGTAAAACGGTCCAGCTACTTTGTATTCATCGCGACCTTGTGCTTTCTCTCCGTAGAAGCACGTCTCCCTCCTCGTACTCGACTCATTCGCAATCCTTCCTTTGTAAATCCAAGTAAAAGACTCGAGTGTCACGATTGCTTTTACCAAAGTTAGATTAATATTACCTTCCAGAAATCCGATTGTCGTGCAGCGATGTCGACGATGAATATCTATGATTACCTACAGTGATATTCATTGTGTCGATATCGATAATATGATTTGCCTTGATTCCAATATTTATTCCATGTCACCATGTATCGATACTCGAATTGCTGTTTACCTTTGTCTTCACTGATTAACGTAACGAACCTCGCGGTAGCTTATCATCCCCTCTGCTTTGATGTAAACGTCACAGATTTAATTAATTATCCGCGTTGGTTTGCATCACGCTGCGAAACAAGAACGAGAAGTACTTTTCATGCATTACCATCGTAATTAACTAATTTGCTTTTAAAAACTGCCCTCATCGAGCATGCGCTCGCGGAAGTAAAAGCGCGGGGCGTACTATCAAGCCAGCGCGCGTTGTAATTTCGCGTATTTCCTGCCGCTGGCAACGACATGAAAATGCAAACATGCCCTCTCACCTCGCTCACCGTTTGTTCTCGTTTATCCTCATTGTGCGCGATGACAACGCGCCGCGCCGGCATCACATCCAGCTTCCGGCCTGTACAGTCACTGAATTAGATGTGTCACCTGCGAATATCATTAACGGCCCTTAGGATGCAGCTGCGTTTCTCGTCCCCGCGCCGCTCCGTACAGGTTTCCCGCTTTAATCCCGAATAGCCAAACACGTCGGGCTACGTTTGCACGCACGTTGAACCCACACAATTTCATGTCACCCAAGATCTTGTGAATTATTATTATTATTACGAGAACAAACAATTTTGTAAATAAATATGCACCACATTACGAGCTCGCGTTCACTTTTTCCTTTCAAAAACAGTAATAACATTCATGCAAATTCTACATTTATATGTGTAAAATCTTTAATGTAGAGTCAACAATACTGCAGCTATTAAAAAGATACATTTTTTTGCATATTTGGACGATTTATAAAAAATACTGCTATATTTTTTTATTAATATGTGACTTTTAATTACATAAAATAACGAATCGCATAATCGTCGGTGCTGTATCTACGTACATATACAAAGAAGCACAGTTGTGAGTCACGTTTGCGTAAGGCGCAAAACCGTTGATGTAAGTGCTGCAGCACCTATCGGTGATTGCCGACGTCAAGGATATGACAGAAGGGAAGAAGAATAGGTTAGCAATTCTGTCATACGGGAGTCGTTAAAGCGCTATCACGTGATTAATCTTCACGCTGCATTTGCACTCACGATTCTCGCGACAAGTACCGACTACGTTACGTAGAAGCATCATAAATGCGAGGTCAGACTAACGTATCGTCCCAACACATCGTGTCAGTGTCTCTTAAGTGTGCAACAGATATGACAAACTGCACTTACGATAAGTATCCTTACATGTAATGTCGGATATCTGTCGAGAAAAATTTTATATAAGTTATTCGCGTTTTTTTTGTACAACTCTTTTGCTTCTTTTATATAATATCTACGATATAATAATTTTTCACAATTTTAACAACATTTTAATTAATTTTAATTTACAATATGTTTATGTGTTACACCATCAACTCGATACCATGTTTTTTAAGTGCGCAATAAATATGACATAACAAACTGCACTTACGATAAGTGTCAATTATGCTTCAGCCATAACAGTCTTTATCGTTACAATCCTAAAAAGACTCTCTATATTTGTTTCTTACATGTCAAATTATATATATATATATTGTGTGTATATATATATATATAATTTTAGTTATTTTTAATCATTTTTGTAGGTCGCAAAAATGCTCCGTTTTACATGTGGTTAATTTAATCCAAAACAACAGAGTTAAATAATTTAACTCAAAAAAGTGTATCAAATTTAGTTTATTATTAACTAAATGCATACATTAATAGATGTTGTGTACTGTAAAACTAATCATAGAAACGGATTCATTTACATTTTGACATACATGAAATTTAAAAATAACAAAATGTTATTTAACAACGAAAGGAATCACAATTGCTCTTTGATATCTAACAGTATAGGTGAGATTATGGCAAACATATTCTAAGCGTCTTTCTCTCCGTATTTTTAAATGATGCGCATTTTTATGGATCAAAAGCGGTTAATCGCATGCTTCGCCAACCTCGCACTCGCGGTACCGTTGGCCACCTGGCACCTGTGCTACCGATAATAATTTTACGCCGCCGCGTTGATTAAATCATAGTCACCGTAATGGCTCTGAGTAAAATGAGGCGGGACGAGACAAGGTGCGGCAAGACGATCATCGTATAAGCCGTGCGCGCCGGAGGGTGAGGGAAGATTCGCGTGCAATTACGTTTGTTTGCTCGTAGGAGCGAGGTCCCCCCCTCTCCCTCTCTCTTCCTCTCTTTCCTCCCTCATGTCTGCAAGGCCGATAATCCCGGGCTCCATTAAGATTCCTGGGGGCCACGATCGATCTCCCTCGGAGATACGGGTAAGACTTCGACCCTCTTCAACGTCTCGCCGCGGCCCTGCCTACCGCTTCTCGGATTGGCGCCGCAGCTCAGGTTCTTCCTCCTCTTCCGTGAGGTTCCGCTGACCACGCGCCTCGTTTGATTCCACAAACGGCGCCGTAGCCTTGTTGCACTGTTTCAAGGTCAATCGTTTGATCCAGGAAATATCCTTACGCGGTGGCTATACTTCATTTACAACGGACAGGTTTAATGCAACTAGAAGAAGAGAAAGAAGGGGAAGAGGCTGGGTATAATGGTCTAGCAGCATTCCGCCGAATCGTTACTGTGGTCGCTGCTCCGGGATTAATAGGTTGACCCAGCGAGCGCTCTCATCCAGGAGTATTTCTTGTGGATAATAATAACCTGCATCTGTACGGGGTGGAATGGCCGTCCTTCCATCACGGACATGTTATACGCGGCGCTGCACAAAGCGCTTCAAAAATGCGTCTTAATCTTCTTCGGTCCAGCGATTTCAATTAAAACCGTATGCTTTTAATCTTGCGTTAGTTAGTATGTATGATCTAAGAATAGATAATTCAACTTCTCTCTCTCTCTCTAACGATTAACTTTTTACTACCGTTAAATTGATCTTATTTAGAATTATACACATACGAAATGACAAATAAAACTAGAAGAGGTTTCTTGTTAATCTACTAAATGAATGACATAATTATCTTTGCATCATGAAGAGTATACAACGCGAGTTATTAAAAAGTATATGTTAAACAGAAATTTTGCGACACGAGTTTACTTCATAAATTGTTTACGAGATAGTAAGGGTGGAAACATGTACCTACGTGAACGATACCTTACAGTAAATTCGCTCGTTCGTCCCAGAACACAGCTGGAAAATGACAAATTACAACGGACAGATGCTGCGAAGATAAGTAAGGGATGCGGCGTCGCGGTGGTAGACACAGCTGAAGTGCCAGTTGTTTTTGCGCGAGAGCTCGACAAATCATTGGTATACATCTGTGTAAATATATCTCTCTTGTATGAAGAACGTGGTTGTGTGATTTATAATTTTTCCGTTCCATGGCGCATTGTTTATATATTTAGATGGCGCAATTATCTGTCGATTTTAACTTAAAAAAATGCAAGATTCCGAATTTTATGCAACAAAAAAGATAAAAATATCCGAGAGTTTTATTTTCCAATATTAAATTTTATATAATTTTTTTATAAACACAATCAATTTTTTTTATTAAAGCTAAAGATAATTTGTTCATTGCATGTAATACATTCTGAATGCATAAAAAATTTATTGATCGTATTATAATAGAAAATATTGATTAATATTATAGGATGATACTGTGAAAAATTTGATTTACAGTTTCATATTTTCTCATCTTGAACAATATGTAGGTAACAAATGTTCAAAAATTAAATTTATTTTTCAATAAAAAAGATAAAATAGTTTTCTCGCTATTAAAAAAAAAACACACACAAGCGTGATATACATGATTTGTATCGCCATCGAGCGTGTGCCCTGAACGGCGTAAAACTATTTTTAATATGGACATAAAACTTTCCAACATGTAGACATCTCGGCGCCAGTATTTTATTCCCTGAGAAGAAGTTAGTCCGGAGCCAAAACGTTGGAGTAGAAAATATCTGTGCTTTTCGTAAAAACACGTTGATCGCGTGCCAACGTCGTGAGCGTCCACGAAATAGATAAGAATAGTATCGTTCCTGATATCTAATAACGTGAGAAGTCAAGAAATTCGTGTATTCAAATGTTCAATTTTATACTATCCATAATTTTTTACTTGCGTTACTGAAATTTCTTTACATCAGATATTTTATCATCTATTATGTCTAGTGTTGAAAATTATGTGTGAAGCTACTTTACAGCTTCTGTCTTATAATTTTTCTTAATTTTTCTTTAAAATATTTTATATATACGAAATAATTACAAACTTGATATTTAAATTATTTTTATACACTTTGTAATTCACGTATCAATCTTAATATAGATAATTAAACGTTTAATTCCGAATTCATTCAGATCGCGTCTTATTGTCTCATCAGCGACATTCAATTATCGCCCACTGGAAGGCATCGACCGAGGTTTGACATTCGCGTCTCTATAATCGTATCTGGTTACGCTTCAAAGATTTCTCTGGTAGCGCGTGCTGGTCGGCAAAGAACAATCCGATTACCGGAGGCTACGAAAGCCCCGCGGATAGAGGCAGAAAGAGCAATCCTTTTCTCGATCTACGTCTAATACAGCCGATAATCTAATACCCTGCTGGCCGTGATGGACCTTTGCACCTTCATCTTCATTACCTATCCACCACGCCTCGTTCGTTGTACGGGATCATTGATCTCTGGCGTAGTAACGGTTGATCGCTACCGCACAATCTCGGTGCCTATACTTTATAGTTCCGGTAAATCGCTTGTAAAAGCTTTCTACCTTTCATTCTACAATTAAAATTCTGAAACGCTACGCGTCAATCAGCTTGTCCATTTTTATAAGAGATAATTATTGCCAGACATTTTTACAAAAGTCGTATATACTCTTCGAACAGATTCACAATTAAGAATGCTCTCATATTCCACGTAGAATTGATTCCGAAGATTTGATTATTCCATTGCCGAAAATGAAGTTCGAAACTCGAATACATTTCTACGAATTTCTCCTTTCGCATCTTTAAACAGTATGCAGAACGAGCCCCCAATTTCAGCTTTATGCAAATTTTCCAGGAGCCAGTTATAATCAGCTTGATAAATTCGTATTGACAAGATTTTGAAAATTCCAAACGATGCGAATAATCATCACGGCAACGAATACATCGCGACGGATTCGGCAGTCCGCATCTCGTCGTTGCGAAAAGTTCTGACGTCTCTTCCGTTCGCCAATTTAATAGGGTTCCTCTTCTTCTCGATAGAAAAGTATTCCTAACGACATTTTCGCGACACGACGTATATATCATCACTGGATCCGGCTTTGCCCGCCTCGAACAACCCGGAAAAGTTTAAGACGGCTTGCCGATGAGGAGAAAGAGGAGGAGATAAGGGTCGGCCACGGATTACGCGGCGATTTTAAACTCATTTCGATGTGGGATTTTTGTTTGCCGAGAAAACAACGGACTTCTGGTTTTTCTTTTCTCTCTCTCTCTTTCTCTCTATTTTTATCTCTCTCTCCTTTTGCTCTTCCACGGCACGTTCTACCGACAATATCCTCGAGACCGAACCCCGCCGAACTCTTCGACGTCCTTCGACTTGGCTACGTATTTTCTTTGTTCCGCCACTTTTTTCGTCGGCTAGGAGAAAACTTCTTACATATTTTATATTCTGCACCAATGTCTCGAGAGGCCGCGTTCTCACCACCGCGGGATTAACCGAACATTAGTGCTGCGCGGACGAAGCTTTTCTGATTTATCACCGCGCTTCTCGTCGCGTCTATTTTGAGCGGCTATTCCTTATTCTCGCATACAAGATGCTCGCGTTTCTTGCCTGGCACTCCCGGGAGTCGGGAAATGATCCTTTACTTTCTTGTCGGCGGCAGTTAAACTCACGCAAGAACTGACGAGCGCAGGAATGCGCTGATGTATTCACTGATGCGTTCCTGATCTTTCTTACAGTGAATGGATTGCAAGAGATAATGCTTTCTGCAATAACATTCTTTATTTTAATATATCTACCTTATTTTTCCACATTTTTTGAAAGTCTAGAACAGTAAAAGACTTGGACTGAATAAAAAAAGATCCTGCTGTGCATGTGCGGACATATACACACGCTTGATAGCTTCACGCATAAAAATTTAACGTGGTAATTGCGATCCAGACCTTTTGGGGGACGAAGGTGAATTTCATCTGTTGAGTGCGCGAACCAATTATAAAGTCTTATCCGATCCAGGACTAATCGAATATCGATCCGCGCGTCTCTCCCTGAAACAGGATTTAATTTTACATCCCCGCGAGATATCTGTGGTCGGAGAGATCATCGGGACCAGAAATAACTTTTGCGAACGAAGTGTACGCGAGTTTTATCAGTTAAGCGCGCGGCCAATTGTCGCGTTCGCCTCTCTTTGGCCATTTCCCTATTGAGTAGAAATATCGATTGGGGCAATTCCGCGGGTTAAGTCACGGAATTTGTTATAATCTCACTCGGAGAAAATACGGCGCGGTCCAAACGCCAGCCACGTTCCGCGCGGCGATTTCATTAATTGGTCGAAAAAGTTCCGTCGAGCTCCCCTGATAGCAGAGGATGCCTGTCGGGAAGCTTTTCCTCTCGAAGCGCTCTCACCCTGGAGCAACCTGTCATGAAGTGGAATGCGCCAATAATGCGGCCGCGACGTAACGGCCAATCGCAGAGTTCCTCGATCTGCCCCTTAATCCAGCTGTGCAAAAGCTCTCTCTCTCTCTCTCTCTTTCGCTCGCGCGATCACAACGCACATTCACAGCGTACACAGACACGCATTTGCAGGAAAGGGTAGTAAACGCACGCACACGCGGGTCGCTTGTACGTGCGTGCGCGTGCGGCACGGCGGAATTAGTCGGCGGTCGATGAAGAACTATTTTCGGTATTTCTAATTCCAGCTGCCTGAAGAGAGATCGGAAGCGACAAAGGCGGCGGTGGTGAGTAGAGGGAAGGAGAGAGAACGGGGAGAGAGAAAAGAGTCTGGCAGGAACTTTTAAATTGGAGTTTTGACTGGACGCATCGAGACGGACTTAATGTGATTTCAGATTGGCCGGAGGTACGATCTGCCGTGAGGAATGGGGATGCAAGAACGTGAATCGCGCAGGGTGCGAAGGGGTGAATTCAGTATCCGCTGACATCGGGCTTGCGCCCCCGTCCTTCGATACTCCCTTCCCGATCTTTTTCTGTCCGTACCACCTCCGCCTCCTTTCTCGTCCCGCGCCCTCCAGCAAGAAAGAGGGATCCGTTGAATGAGACCGATTGACTCTATCGCCCCGATAAAAGGGACGAATCGCGCTGGGAAATTCCGTCCGGCGCGTTTTTCCTGCCTTCGAATTCAGGGAGAGGAAAGAGGTGGAAAGCGGTTAAGGACTACGGATATGTGGGAAGGATTCGCGAAATGGTTAGCCGAAAGCTCAACCAGACTAGGCTTGAAAAGGTCGATTCGTTTACGTTGCACCCTTTTGTAATGAGGTTTTTATTTGTGCTTCAGGTTTAAAGACCAGCGAATTTGAATTTAGAATGAAAGCTGTAATAGAATAATAATATAAGGTATTCTCTCAATATGCAGTATTCAATACATTACAGTGAAAATAGAAATTATATAAATTTGAAATGAAGACAAAGTTAAATCCTTATCTTTTTATTATTTACAAAGTTTCATAATATTTACTGTTCTAATAGAAAGATCAAAATAAAATTGTGTAATATATAATTTGAATAATATAAATAATAATTTTTTATTTTGGATATAATTCATCGTCAAATAGTATGTTGTAGTTTTTCAATTCAAACTCATAATAACTTAAAAGAATTTTTCTTTACCTGAAATATACATAGACGCTGCATTGCAATGAACAATAGCAGTCGTGAAGATGTGATTTTTATCGCACTCTCGTATTTTAGCGACGCGCCAATAAAATGATGTCACCAATTTCTTGAATATCTTCGACGAAAGAAATCGTCGAAGGATTTCGCGTAACGCTTCTATAGACATTCACATTTTTATCGTCGCGATTTATTGGGCGATGGCACAACGGTATTGTAATTTCTCAAGCAATAAACCGTAGTATATATAAATATCTCACTGCCTACGAAATGCGTCGAAGAAAGAGAGAGATGTAGTTATTTTTAATTTTAGAATTGCTGTTATGTCTGTGAATAGTTATAAATATTTCGGTTTTTATCAATAAAAAAATCTAAGAACATGAAATTGACGTTCTCGATATGATTCGTAATATTGTGCACACTTGTTAAGCAGCCCCTATCAATATTATTTAATTATATTTTACAATATTATTAATACTTGCTCTGGATAATTCAATATAACTCTCAATATAACTTTCGATCAAATTACGCAATAATTTAGTTAATTTTTATTGTGAGTTTAATGTCTGATTTTGATCTTACCTAATTAGTGACGTGTCGGTTGTATTTGTAATATTAGTAGTATTTGTAATAAGAACTAGTCAACAATTTATTACATCAAGCAAACTAACAATAAGATTTATTATAAATTCTGTACATTTTTAAACTAGAGCACTTCTTTAACTTAAACAACTGTCATTCTACGTTTGATGGTCGAACGAGCAAGAAAAGAATGCATTTGATTAGTTTTTTATTAGAAGATAGATGCAATCAGAAGCGATCATTCAAATTTCACTATTCAGCATCAGTTTTGATAATATATATTATTTATAACGCTAAAATTGAACGTCAAGCGTCATAAATTGGCATTCTATTAAGCAATAATATTCACCGACAAACTAATATTTTGTAAGTTGCACTGTATATTTCAAAGAACTTTTGATTGCCACAATATCCTGCATAAACTCTCGATATTGCTTCCAGAAGATCAATAATATTGTGCAATCAAATATTGTTCAATAATATTGATCCTCTATAGAATGAGCTGCTTTAAGCTAAAATGATCAATTATCTATCGTTAAATAAACAATTAAACATGGCGGATTGTTAAAAGATATATTAGAAACATCGCTGTGTTTAAATTAGGCTTGAGATCAATAGGTCCATTGACTTATGCCAGCGACTCGACAATAGCGGTGTGGACTCACAGAGTAATCACGACTGTCGTTTAAATGAATTTTTATCGTGATAAAAGAGATTGCGGGCCGGCACTTCAGATCGTGCGATAGGCCTAACGACAGTTCGTTAAAAGCCGTCGGGCATATCAGGGGCGTCGATCTCTCCGTAGCGAAGACATAATCGATCGATCGTGTGTACCCTGCTCGCGAGTGTATATCGTTAATGTTAATAGCTAGATCGATACAATTTTTTAACGACTTTCTGACAACGTCGAAAAAGCTGTTTGCCGCGAACGTAGCGCTATTATGCCAAATTGATCGATCAATAAAGACTTAATTAAGTATTTGCAATTGTTATCTCATCTTAAGAGAATATCAAGTAATCAGAATAGAAACTCACATTTTGAGAAGTGAACGGTTCAATAATCACTCTTTGATTCGAGGGAAACTGAAATACTTATTATTGAAACTACGATTATTCACGCAAAGCTTGACTTAAAATTCAAAATATGTCTTTAAGGTCCTGTTGCACAAACGTTTGACTTTAGCGAAAGTTAAAATTCTATTTGTCTCGTTTTAAAGCCGAAAAAGAGACAGGGACAGAAAGAGTTAAGGCTCGCTTAAAATCAAAGTAACGTTGGTGCAATCGGGCCTTAAAGTAGCAAGAGATACATCTTTTTCGAAGACAATGTCTTAGTGTTGACAACGGATTATACAATATACAATATATAATACATAATATATAAAACTACTAGTTTAGTTTTTTCTTTTTTAATATCATTATGTAGGTATACGCCTTGTATATCTACAGCTCGCGGCTGTTGCAACACGATTATCACGCATATTAACCTTCGCAAACATTTACCTCCTCAGAAATTGCACGCTACATGTTACACATACAATAGCAAATAGCTCCTGATGAGATATTGCAAAATTGTTTCCACGTGCAGTTTCGCTTAGAATTGCACCATTTCAAAGACAGCGTAATTACCATTACTCGCAACTACAATAATAACCAACCAGCGTATGTCCTTTCATTGGGACGTACGGTGGGTCCCTTTCGACGCCGTTGGGCGCGTATCTTTTTTACGATCGTGAGAGACAATGGATTCGTTTTATCAACCTGACCTAATCTGCACGCGTCACTCTTCAGATACGCTTTACATACTTTAGCTCGGCAGATAACGCACTTTCCGCCTCTGTAATTACACGTCTCGCGTGGAGACATAATCACAATCACGATATGCCCGGAATAATTCAAACACACGAATTATTATCGCGATGGTCTAATATATATGTAGCGTCATACTGCTTGCTTCATGTTGAATTATAATCAAACGTAAAAAAAAAAAAATTATTGGAATTTTATACGAATTACACACTACATATTATTTATTTTTAATCAATAGATTTTTTGTTATCGCAATATAATGCTTTTTTATTACTATAAGATACACATTGGACTAGTAATCATATTTTGATTTAATTTTTTTATATTATTATTATCATTTTAGTTCTATATTGTTTTAATTATTTTAGAACGATACAGAATAGTTGATTAATTTGACGATCCTATGGTTGTCTTCTATATGTTTCAGAAATGCGAATTTTTTGTGTTGTAATTGGTATTATGCAACTTCTTAAATAAATTATATCATAATCCTTCTGACTATGCGCAAATTTTGGAGATTTACCATTATCTATACTCTTAACGACAGGAAATGAGCCCGTAAAATAATTTCTCGCGACAAAAGGCAAGGAGCCTAGCAAGATGAGAACCACAACGATTAATCATCGTTAATCATAATCACGTCAAAATAACTTGATAAACGTTCCTGCTAATGTGAAAATCTCGTATGAAATAGACGCGGCAATTTATTATGATGGGACGCTATTATCAAACTTCGGAGTTAAATCCCAGTCAGCCAAATGCATAGGGAAGCAGGAAGAACACGCGGCGTAGCTGATACGCATAACGTTATCGCGTACCATTCGTAAGGATATCGCCCTACCTGCTGCCTTCTGATAGCCATTTCATTCACCCTCCGTTTCTGTTCATTCCGCACCCACTAACGCTCTTCGATCTAGCAATTAACCCAAGTGCGGGATTCGCAAAAACGGATTTCCGGAAGTGTGATGTTAAATTAACGTTTACTGATCTGATTGTCGGACTGGTCATCTCGATTGAAAATCATATAACTCGAAGAAATCGATTAAACGATCATCCACTGATGATAAATTCGTACCACGCTATTATTTTTCTAGTTAATATATATTATATATGTAAAGGAAATCGTAAACCTGCAAAAAATTATTAATAAATAACAAGGCTGATAATATAAATAACAAGAAATATTACGACAATGTGTTTTTTTTTTAAGTTATGTTGTAGTATTCATAGATAGAAGTATAAAGATGTTATTGGCATATTGTTGGTGAAGTATTTAATTTAGAAAATGTCACGAACAAAAGGATAAACGATTACGATCGTTGTTTGTACCCATGAAAGATAACATTATTTTTACGAATGCACGTAATCCGTATTCCTGCGAGACAGTTGAAAGTACTTTCGCCCTCTTGAAGGATATATTACATCGGGCCGGATTTCGGACACGATCATTTACTCACAGAGAGCTGGAAGACTCGCGAGAACGGAAACGATAGCGAGAAAGGAAGAAAAGAAAGGCACGCGTGGTCAGATAAGAGCTTTCGATCGAAACTTGGATTTCGTACCGGCGATCGAAGGGTAATGCGGGATCGAGGTGGTATATGTGTATGCTGCTAAACGAGTTTCACGAATGGTGCACGTACATGCAATGTGTATCAATGTATATATGCGACTATCAGAGGAAAGATAGATAGAAGAAAAATCCCTGTACTATAATAACTGATTCGATAACGAGTTCTTTCTTCGAACGCGGAACGATTGTGGCCGAATTGGTCGGATTTGTTTCGGAACGAAACCGCGCATTCTCGAGCAACAGAGGAGGCTGAAAAAAATATATATACAGAAGGGTAGCTCGTGAAAGAGAAGGATATGAAGGAAGAAAAGGATTTGGTACTTCGCGCGCGTTCACGTCACTGTAAAGGAAGAGAAACGCGGCCGCTGCTCGAATACGGGCGGGCGGCGCAAAAATAAATCCTTTTTATTCAAACCCTCCGCGGAGCTGGATATATCCGACGCTCGATGCCACCCCTCGAGGATTAATCTGCCGCCCGTGAAGCGATAAAGCAGATTTGCGATCCACGTTCTCCGACTATTTCTATGGTGAGTCCCTAATGAGATTTGTTGTCGCTTTAAATCGCATATATACGACCAACCAAGCATCCGCTTTTTCAATCTTGGTTATTTCTGCTGCCACAGTTTGGTTATCGTCACATTTTTACTCAAATTGTTTTACGTCTTTCTAAAAATAAAAACAGAATGCTCGCAATTGTAACCAATCCTCTTTATACTTTATTTTGGATAAGTAATTTATATAGCTTTTTTTATAGATCCATCTTGCCTTGAATTATATATCATGAGTAATCCTAATACACAATGAATAATGATTTGACGTTATTGACGAAACCAGTTCCGTTTAATTATATTTAGCCACATTATATAGAGCACACCTATAGTTTCTTAGTCTATACATATATATATTTAATTTAATTTAATTGTGCATTAATTACAAAATAAGAACAACAACTATAGAGTTAAACGAGAAAAAATATATATGTGTGTATATATGTTTGTATTGATGATTAAAGTCGATGTTAAATACTATATATTTCTGAGACTTCTCCATGGATGTTTTCTTCAAAGAAACTACACAGTTTGCGGGTTATCTCCGTGTCTCGATCGTTAAATGCCAACGTTTCGTAAACATTGCAGTTCATTTCATCAGGGCGAGATGCAACCTGATACTATTTACTAGATACTGCACGTTATATATAGTACTGCAGATAATGCGCTTATTCGCGCGTTACGATGCTTTTATATTCCACCAACGATCACCTTCTTGGCATTAGTCTCTTAGTACGATCGTTAGCACGCAAGATCGTGTAAACGAGTACTTGGCTCGTGCATATCAAGCGGCACGTACGCATTCCTGTTTCATTGATCAAAGTTCATTGTGATGCTTCGTATACGGCCCTGATCCACTCGTGAGAACTCATGATATTGGGTCGCCTACATATTCCTCGCAAATGTGCCTCTCTTTTTACTTGCATTCTTCCGATTGTGATTCCGTATAACTGACGCAGTGTTCTTAATTAAAGTCCGTTCTAGATTGAAATTAAGCGAACGTTACGTGTAATGATTTGGCAATGAGAAAGACTAGAAAATGGCATATGAAAGCGAGACGTGAGAATACCATTTTAACATCCCTTTTAAAAATACAACACATTTGTAAGAACGAATGTCATTTGCTGGATGTAATGAAATTTGTTTGTTGAGTTAATAGAATTACATTCTATTTTAAAGTAGAGTTTTCGCGGTCGCGTATTTTAATCTGGAAAAGATGACTGAGTAAGACTTTGGCTATTACGTTGCTAATAGGAAGATTAATGAGATTGTCACATTCGTTGTTACCATGAAAATATCGTAACACGTGCGGAAAAGTATTACTGAAACAGATATTGCGTGTTCCTACGTGACGTCGCGTGAATGCAAAATGAAACCGCGATGCGAAAACGCTGAATCGCGGCGCCGAGTTTCGATCGCCACGTCCCCGACACATTCGACGTGCCCATTCAGCGGGTGCGTTTCGCGATCCCCGTCACGGATCATAAATCGTCGTGATATCGACGTGTTGCTCTTCTAAGCGGAACACTCCTGAACGCTGCCACTGTTAATGTGCGTCTCGGTGGAATTCCGGAGCCTGTTCGTTATCCCGGCCCGTCCAAGGACGCTGCGGATGATCAATGTGGGTCAATCGTAGCATCAGGATTACCCTGACCCGGCTGCATTGCGAGCATTCGTCTTCTTAGGATCGAGCCCTCAATTGTAGCCACGTTGCAAATTGCAACGCTCGCCGGTGCATTGCTTCCCTCCGCAATAGGTATGCGAATGCATAACGACCCAATCGTCTCGTAGCATTCTGGTGATTATTTAACAACGGCTCGCGATAAAGCGCCGCGCATTAAAGCGACAACGGGCACGATAGGGGTATTACAAACTGACTGGAGACGATAAACGTTGAAAAAATAGATTGAACATGTAGCTCATTTCTTTGTTGTTGCAAATATACTGTGTGTATGATACGAGTTTCTTATAATCTTTTAAATATTTAGATTAAATACAAAATTATATGATAAAACGCATAAATTTACAAAGTGTGTTATATATTTTTTTAAATATGAATAAAGAGCACAATTTTCCAAATGCATATAAACATTCGATGGACAGATATATGTTTCGTTAAAACTCAACAATTTATACACTTTTGAACTATTTTTTCAGTATTTTTAAAAAACCATTCAGTTTATACAAATATACTAAAAATAAGGCTTGAAATGAAATAAATCTCAGAGACTTTTATAAATTTTCATACTGTTCTTGTAGTATCCTTTGTAGTACGTCGTCAAACGCACGATTCTCTTGATTTTTATGTTATTTTGTGCTGTTTCATCAGTTTCATTAAAGTCACTTACGACGAATTTGCCGGATTGCGAGAGGACAAGTAACAGAACTCGATGAATCACTGCTTGCTCCGACGGCATTTCCCGCCGTTGCAAAATCACATTTCCGCATCGCGTAGGCGTTATTGCAGTATTATATCGTCTCGAAACGCGGACTCGGCTCGGCGTTAGGGCACTTTAATGAAGCTGTATGCGCGCCACGGCAACGGGCCACGGTAACACGAGTGACATTGGTCGGCACTGTATTCCAATTCCATTCGAACTTTATGGGCGGCCGCGATAGCGGTCTCCAGCCGCACGCAGAGAGCACGCCATTGCTACGTGCATACGTGCATTGATGCAGCTGCGTTCTGTGCACGCCAGAGTAACGCTGGCTACTTACGGCACGTTCACGATGCCCGTTACATACGGTGGGGAATCTCTGCATCTACCTCTGAAGAAGCATACATGAACATGTATCTTACACATATCGAGGCGGCCACCACGTACATACGATACGAATCTCCTACGTTTCCTGTGGAACGGGTTAAATAATTAAATTACCCGTATATTGATACACGTAAAGAGATATTAAAACTTGAGATATAATAATCTGATACATTATGGTTATTATCTCTCATAGCGACTTCGCTGATTTTATTAGGATATTAAAGACACTAATCACAGAAATTTTAATGTAAATATATCTCTGAATTCTTTAGAGTGGAATATCACTCTAAAGAATGAAAATTGAGCCAGTCTTGAAAAAGAGTGGCTCAACTTTTAATTTAAGAGTGAAATTTCATTATTCAGAATGAGATTAACTCTAAAAGTTTTAGAGAGTACTTAGCACGGATTTTATATGTATATAAATACAGGGTGTTTTGTTTAATAAAAGGAATTATAAATTCTAAACTTGTTATAATTTACTATAACGATATGTATTTTTCCAGATACAAAAAATTGCAGAAATTTTGAAAGCTATATATATATATATATATATACGCTAACGTTGTTACCAATATTTTTCCGTAACTCTGATAATAAGACTGCTTTTCTCATTATCTATTTAATTAAATAATATTCCGCGTAAATGTCACTTGAACACAAATATAGACGCTTGAACTTCGATTCTTTCGGCATCGGAAGGTATCGACTCCCATATGGAGCATGTGTCAATACCATTCGCGGATCTCGCGCAGACGTTGCTAATGACTCACCAAATATGTCTTAATGCGTACACGCACGTCCGTTACCGCTAATAAGGCTCTCATGAATAGCGAACGCTATTGGATCATCGCTACCAGACATGCATTTGCAGCTGCGTGTGTGGTAGCATACGTGTGGTTGACAGAATATGGGTATCGATACAGCGTATGGTTTGCATACGCGTATATATCGACCTGCCAGATGTGTATACGTCTGTGCGTCATGCATACCTGCATACATCCTGGCGACACGGATATCACGACCAAATGAGGTATAAGACACCGATCAACTGTGAGTCCGTTGAGACAGTATGTCAAGTAAGTCAACGTTATCAAGTCGGTAAATATAAGTCGTTATCAATTTGTGCGCAAAATGATATTTAACGATATACTAAGATTATTAATTTCCCCTTAATTTCTAAAAGGAAATTTTGTCGTACATTTATGATATAGAATTTGTCTTCGTGATGTAAAACGTAGTGACGTAGAAACAGCAAATTCTTATCCGTGCTCCCGCCTTGAGCGTTATGCCTCGACATTATAGTCAAGTTTCCAAACTAAACAAGAGTTGCGGGACTGTATACACCCTCGCCTCTATACGCTCTTCATCAGGTGCACCTGCGTCATAAATGTTTAAAGCCCGTTTCCGCAAGACTTGGCTCAAGAACAAGTCGCAGTGATAAAATTCCAGGGAACGATTAGCCGAGTCTGTAAATAAACCTTGCTAAATAAGCAACTTGTAGACTAAGTCCGGAGTAGTCTGGCAGTAGAAGGTCCATAAATAGATCCGCGCTTCTATGCGCGAATAGCGTCCGCGATGCACCTGCACGTACACGCGCTCTGTGTCGGCTGTTCAACTTACAAATGCGGATACGTGGAAGCCGAGACCCTCTCGCTTGTGTTTTCCACACGCGCGCCGATCACGCGGTACACGCGAGGGATTTCTATGCTTAACATTGTAACGATGCACGTGCATGTGCGTGCACAAGTTTGATGCAGCAAGATAAGCGAGATATATGCAAGTGCCTTATGATCGAAAGGGCGGGAGAGAGTATACGATATACATAATAATCTCTGGATTTAATTGGGACTCACGAACAGGCTTTATTGCTATAAAATGATGATAATCATTTCAATCCTATAAGGATTCTGATCTACTATTTTTAAATGTATTTTTTAGCGAGCACTGAAATTTTGCGTTCAACTAACGTATATATGCATTCTAAATTTTTATTAACGCGTAAAATACATTCCCCTATCGATATACATATCTGTAACAATTTATAATACAATACTATACGATTTCAGAGCACCCTCAACGATAACGAGCGCAGTCCGCAATTAATATCGCAGTAAATTAATTAAAAATTGATTAAAAGAAAAAACCATATCGGAGCTCACTCTAATGTTTACGTATTCTAACTTGCAGTAATAATTTTCGTGGGCGACAACACGTTACATATATAACGGTGATGCACGTGCGGTAATAAAAATCCGTCGTTATGTCGTGGAGATCGCACGCGTAACTGCGACGATAACGACCGCGTGTTACGAGCGCTACTGGACGTACACCGACGGAACGTTTGTCTTGTATTTTTGCAATTTGACACGTCGCGTCAACGGTAGATTTATCGACTAACCCAGAGTATTATTAAAATTTAAATCACTTTAGCGATGAACGATATTTGTGCGAGAGATAGGTGAACAGTGAACTGCAAGGAATTTTCGGAGATCTACTTTGCAGAATTGAATTTTCATGGAGTGATGAGAGAAATTCACTTTAAATTATTTTAATTTTTATTGAAAAATTTGAAAGAGAGAGAGGAGAGAGAGAGAGAGAAAGAGAAAAGTATTTGTTACTTCAAAAGATATTTTACTTCATTTATTACTTCAAAAGAATGATCAATATCGTCATTCTTGTATAAAATGCAGAAAATAGAAGACAAAATAAAATCAACAGTTAATATTTTGCAAATAAGAAATTCATTTTCGCGACGAGTGAATTCCTTTCAACTTTTCTCTCTATTTATTTGAAATCGATGTGCCAAGTCGTGAAACTTTGAAGCGATAAACGTTTATTTAAGACTACATTTTCCATAAAATTTCCGAGTATTCTCAGAAGTTAATGTAAATAAATTGCTTAACGAGCTACCTTCGTATGAAGTATATAAGATGCAGTTGGCTTAAGAATCCTCTCCAAGTTTCGCCGTTATCGTTCCCCGCGGCACCCTCTCGGCAAGAGTAACCATAAAATTCTTTTGAACCTATGAAATGTAATTCGCGAGGGCGATTAACTGCTGAGGGACGCATTCTTTGACTATCTTTTGTCTGAATAGTTACTTCGTGTACGATGGTGTGTGCCAAGCGTGCATTAAAGATGATGAGTAACGATATTACGAACAGAGATAGGTCACGTCGAGAATAGCGAATGGTTGGTCCCTAAGAATGAAAAGTAAGCTCTCCATGCAGCAAAGTAATTGTATACTTGCTCTTCTCGCCCATTGGAAAGTACTTTCAACGAATTTAAGGAACGATGGTAGTCCCTTATCGGTGTTTGCTCTACGAAATATTCACCTTTCTAAACGCCGGATAACGCGATTTATAAGGTAATTCGTATCCTCCACCCGTTTCTCTTCAACTACTCTCTGCCGTCGATATTATCGATTATCAGGTACATGCGAGAACACAGAATAAAATCGTGACACGTGCAAAAATTTGTGGCGTTATCAAATATTATTGGTTTACGCAACAATTCATAAATATTATTCAGCATAATATTCGATATCATAGAAATATTCTCCAAAATTTTAGAAAGTAAATTATTTTAATAAAAAGACAGTTATCTTATTACCTTATTAAATTACAAAAAAATTATGTATACATTATATATTTTAATTATTAAACATATGTGTAATTATTTTATAGAAATTTATATTGATCTTATATTCATAGTAACCAGTATAGTCATTTATAATTATAATAAATGGTTTCGATTTCTATATAGACATTTTTTTATATCAAATCGAAAAGATCACCATAAATATTTTTCTGGCCACAAAAAATCGCATCATTACTCCACACTTCATTACCAAGTTTTTGCTCTTTTTCGTAGCGATTCAAGAGAGAAAATTTGTCCTTTCGCACATACCATTATCCTAAATGGGCGTCCACACGTTAGTACGGATGTGCATATACCCATGTTAACGATGAAAAACGAAACAAAAGTAACGAAGCTTTGTAATATATTGCCAGTAGTTGCGCTTAGGTATGCTTGCAGGTCGTTTTCTGGTCGCATGCATCGCTCAACGACTACCATTCACCATCAGCGTGACTTCTTTCTTTTCTACTACTGCTGATACCATTCTAATTTTTATTAAACTCGTAAAACGTACAGCTGTGACACTTTAACGACATGACGAAACACATGATTCAACAACGTCGCAGTCGTAATATTATTTTATAGACGAGAGAATTTGAGAAAGAGAAGATTAAATTTGGGGTTTAAAAAATTATTTTGTCGAAAGTTAATCTAAAATTAATCTATACTATTTTAATTAAGAGAAGCGCCAATTGCAGTCAGAATTAGATGTTGCAATTATATTTTTATATATATTTTAAATATATTTTAAATATATTGAGATATATATATATATATATATGTACTGCGCGCACATTACTTTTGAATTTACAACAAACGAAATGATAATCTTATTATATTATTTTAATAATGTCAAATATACTCATTATAATTTTAGAAAAACTCATTATGTACTCTCTCAAAACAAACATTTAAATTATAAAATTTATCGAAGAAGTGACTTTATATAATAAGCAAATTAAGTTAGCTTTAATAATCTTGATTGAAATAATAAGCTTACTAGCATTTAGAATATATTTTGAATAAATTTAATACTTGATAAATTTATGATTGATTTACGGATATATATAAACTTTCGAGAAACTTGAAACAAGTAATATGCAATAATAAATTATATTTGCATACAGTATGTACTTTTCTGTATGTACCTGCCGTGTGTTTGAATAATATACCAGGATGATCTCGGCACAAGGAGTCAGCCGAAGCGGAACGAAAAAGAGATCTAACGTCATTTACGAAGTCATCGTTTGATCGTTGCCAGTCCGTTGGTGGAGGATAAAATGATATAAACGCGGGCAGGTGCCGTACATCCGCGCCCTCGAGTTTCTTTACTTGTTCTTGCCGTTTCTTCAAGGGAAAGAAAGCGGAGCGACGCGTCGCTCGAAGGGAGAAGTGTACGGTCGAAGGGAAGAAAGGCAAGAGGAACGACTGTGTCGTTCATTCTGATTGCGAGAGGGTTTGGAAGACTCGATTCGGATGGATAGAGGGCCGCGGTGATTCATCCCCTTTTCGCCTCGGCCGCCACCTCCGCCCCTTTCCCGTTCACCCCCAAAGAATAAACGAATAAATCGCCGTTTCTTTATGCAAACTTGCATTTAATTCGGACCGAAATAGAAAGGCATTAATTTCGCATGCAAATACTACCAGACTACCAGGCAGCTTCCAGTGTTCGTATGCTCTCCATAGTTACGAAGGTGAGGGCGACAGAAACGGGCGACAAGGAAGGGCAGCTCTGGAGTACGAAAGAGAGTATAAAGCTCGAGGGCGAAGTTAAGAGAAGTGTGCGGTAGGGGAGGGGAAAGAACGGAACCTCTCGGCAGCTCCGATGGGCGAGTCTTCCAGCTTCCAGTCAGGACTCGTAGTCGAGGTGGCTTTCACGGTATAATCAAGATGTTTGTTGATGTCGACGGCGAGGGTGGCTCCGGAGTTGCCGCGAGAGGGTGGAGGAAGCACAGAATGAAATAAACGTAAGAGCCGAAGCGAGAAACCGAAAGGGATGGTGGAGAGAACCACGGGGAGAGAAAGATAGGGAAGATGGAAGGCAAAGTTCGCGTAAAGGTCGCATAAACGTCGTGCTGATGGCGTGAGAGAGAAAGAGGGATGTTTCCGGACAAAACGAAAGTGTAACTTGAGGGAAACGCGAATGTGAGAAGAGTTGGTAAACAGCGGGACACTGATCGCAACGGGCAATCATAATTGTAGTTACATAAATCTACCCGCATATTAAACACATTTAAAATTAATAATTACGAAGCAAAACAACTTTCTTTATCTGTCCGCCCCTCCATGAGCACTAATCCAATTTTAAATAAAAAAAATTGCAAAACGTATTACAAGGTTTGTATGCTGACAATCTGTATATATACGTGGTGTTAATAGGACAAATAATTGCGGAAGAATTACAGTCGATTGAAGTGGCCGCCTGGGTCTGCTTGAAATAATGAAAGATGCCCGCCATACGCATATCGTTTCACTAGAATTAAGTTCGCGTTTAAACAACGTGATGGAACTCTCGAGCAGATTGGGTGATCAGGCGAAATGCAACGCGTTTCTGTTAGCTATTATATACATTAATGCCGGGATTGAGTTGCACTAACAGTCTGGTTTAATTAACTCGGGACTCGGGGTAGCGATTTGTTCTCCCTTTCCAGATTGTAGATCTATCTACCTCTCGCACAAGACAAAAAGAGAATATCAAATTAGTTAACATTAAGTGACGTTGATATAATCAATTTTAATATCCGAGATTTTTTCCCTGTCGTTCCTAGTATTCAAATCTAGTTAAAATATTAAGTTTGTCCCGTCAGTCATTTTAATATTAAAACTGCATTTAAAAGTTTTGAAAGCTTAACACGCGTCAAAAGATTGTTAGTGTTAAAAATAGAAACATCTAATTATGTCGAAAAACTTTTAATGATATTGTAAAAAATAAAAAGTCTTTTATGTCAACTATTATTTTATTTTGTACTGTCTGTCATTGAATGTTTTACATATTAACCACGAATTTTTCTTCTGTTGCAGGTAATGGCAAAATTCCTTGAAACTCTTTTCCTCACGATATTCGTAATAGTTCACAAAGAATCTTGAGACTCTATTGGTAAGTAAAACAAATCAAATATCAGGAACGCATAACTTTTCATTTTTTGGACCGAGGCGTGCACCGACTACGACGGTCGGCTTGCTTGGCGATGCGTTAAAAATATACTAATTTTTCGTGCGGAAGTAAAACCGGTAGTAGCCTCGGTACGAATCTCAATCAACGACGACCGGTGCGATATGCATAATGCATACCGTCGGGATCTACGTGCGTACTGTGGAAGAAACTCTATCTGTGTTCTTTTGTACATCCGGCGGTTGACTTTGGATGTGAATAGGACAACGTTTGTAAGAATAAATTGGACAGTCTAGTTGCATCTGATACGCGTGTATACATAGGTCGATCGTCGATAATAATTTATGAGCAATTTGTTATTCCAAGGATAAAAAGGAAGAAATATTTGTTGTTGAAATATTTATATTTATTGTACTTATAGATGAAGAAATTTGTAAAAGAAAATACGAAACAAAAAAAGTCTAACGCATCATTATTTTTCAACTCTTTAAAATTAATGAGGGAATAATCATTGCTGTCGATAATGTATCACATTGATATAACATTTACATTAATTAATTTGACAAAACATTAAACATTTGACATTAAACATTATCGTTTATTTATCGCGCATAAATGTTTCCATTGGAAGAAGTTTAATGCCCGCTTAATCTCGCATGTAGTGAAAAGTTTTAAACCGTGATCAAGATCCGATGCCGTATCTTTTCGCGTCAGATCACAGGGAAAGAAGCCGCACAAAGTCTTAAAGACGCTCACCAACGGAATGGTTTACGGCGTACCGGTAAGCACTGGGAGATAGTGCCTATTTCAGTGGTAGCGGTTTGTGTTCCGGAAGACGGTTTACGATCGGCAGCTGGAGGAGCTCTTTACGTACCAGGTGTTAGATCATACGGCTAGTGGGTGGAGTTAAAACGCGTATGATTTATGATCAGTTCTGCGTCTTCGATTAATTTCGCTAAAAAGAAGGAGAGAAGGCAGGAGTTCAAGGCCATCCGAGTGGACAGTCATAGCGTGCGTTGTGGTTTTAGCCATCGTCTTCGTGTTTCCATCTACAGTCGTCCAATCACAGCGCGTTGTTCAGTTTTGCATATTTTTATTTCTTGACGTAGGATTTCATTACTCAATCTCACCGTCTCGGATTGTTTATGCTACGTTCATAAACACTATTCATCCTCGGCTATTTGGCTGTTTACTCCCGTCGAGAATCGAGGATTCATCCGTTCTCTGCATAGAACGATGTTAAGTGCTATTTTCCGTTGTCTTTCTGCTATAGATATCGAAGTTAAGATGCTATACGGTGTCGTTATGAGCAATATAAAAATCCGGTACTTGTCGCCGTCACTAGATATTTCCGTCTTCCGCGTAAGCATTTTGCTCGTAAAAAGTGAGAGACCTCGATATTCGATATAAATTATAAATCTAAGGTATGTATGAAGATTTTTTTTATCGAGATGCAATTTATTACATCCCTCAATTTTCAGTTGCACGCAGAAAGAAGTATTTCTCCATCTATTTCTTTTTCGAGGTCCAAATTCTCGCAACGTCCGTCCCAAAGTTGGGATTCAAGGAATATAATTCCTGCGGCCGATAGCGGACCGCTGACGGTGACCTTCTCGAAATTTCACAGCTCATTATGTACCATAGGAATGCAGCAATATCTTCTTGCTCTCCTCGCGGCGTTCTCCATCCCTTCCCCGATGGGCACGGGTTCTTTTTAAAAGAATTTGATATTGAATTCTTCGCTCTTGGTCCTAGGTGGTGGAGAACGCGGCTACGGAAGGAGGTAAGCGCGCGGGCAAATCGCCGGGGCGAGTCGTGAGGAAGAGAGGAAAGGGGGTTGGGGGAGTGCATTATCTCTCGAACTTCGGGCACGGAATCCACCCTCTCACTTGAAGTTTCCATGCCGGCGACTGCGAGTCCGCGGTTCTCGCCGGGGCTTACCATCGGGTACCGCGGAATTACGCCGTCGGATAATAACGTTTTATGCCGATTAATACGCGACTTCGTCCTTCCCCTTTCCGTTGCCGTCTCCGTCTTGCCGGAGCTACCCCGTCGCCCGGTTACAGGATTTCGAATCGGTCGATTCACTACGATATCGTTCGCTCGTTCATTCGCTTTCGACGACGAATTCTTCTTTCCGTTTTACGTCGTGCTTCTTTTTCTTTCCTTCTTTCGTACACCAATCATCGAAGATGCGATTTCTTCCGAAAATCGATCGAGTGTCGCTGGTTATAGATCGAGATAACGGGATCTAACACGATAATCCGCTTCGATCTCTCGCGATTTCGCTCGCGGTGGAAGAGCGAATTCGCCGCCTGCTTTCGATGCGCCCTCCCCTCGCGTTTTCCGCGTCATCGGCTTTAAAATGTGTAATAAATTGCCGTCGTAAATCTGCATACCGCTCGCGGACGTTAAGACGAGTATTAAATTCGTCGGGATTTACGCGCGCGTGGTGTAAAAAATTTCAGGACTGCTCGCGGCGAAAGGGACGCGAAAACGATCGCAGTACGAGCAATGTCACGATTCACTCCTTGTTTTTCACGTCTTAACGGGGCTCGTAATGTTCGTGCATTTTTAATGACGTGAATCGAATCTTAATTCGGAATTGCATTAACAGTAATCTTGCATTCTATTGCATCAATTTGCAGATAAGAAACGTTTATTTATTCCCATTCCGTCTATTGCCTCGCGATAACAATAATTATGATACGATGTGCATGTTATCGTCATTCTTTCAGTGCACATAAATTCTGTATACTTTTGTACATAAATGCTATATAATTCTTAATACTTGTCAGTTCCCTAGGGACAAATAATTAAGTATTCTTGTTATTATATTTATTATATCTTATTATTCTGTATATCATATATGATATGAAATATAATGAAACAGTTTCTTCTATGTCGTGTCTTGAATTTTTTTGATTAGAATTCTTAGTTAAATTATACTTTATTAATTAATGTATGTATACAATTATCATTTCAAAAAATTTTATTGAACGTGATCTTTTCTGTTTGCTTTTATAGATATGCTTTTTTAAGATACAGGCTTAAATTTTGTTACGAAACCTGATTTGAATTCGCGCAAATCGAGTTAATCTTAAGTTTGTCGAAAAACAACCAAATGCGATTCTACGTAACCTTTACTAAAGCATCCGTAAACTTTGTGCACGGTGAGAACCACGTAGACGTTCTACGCGGCCAACGAAATCCAAAGTTTCGCCATAAAAGCGAAAGTTGCGACCGCAGCTGATCTTTGATCGTGCGAGAAGAGATTCCACGCCGTTACGTGTTCATCGCAAATCGCTAAAGGCCGAGATGGTTAATGACGGCGGTTAATTAAATTGAATAATTGGACGTAAATGTCCTCGGATGGTGATATTGGCAGTTATTGTTTTCTCTCCTCTTTTTCCTCCATCTCGCGTTGATTTACTTTGTCTCCCTTTCCCCGAGGCTTTTAGCTTCTCTCCCTGTTTAAATACCGATGATATACGCCGAGCTTTACGATCGCTCGCGATTTGCAATCGTATTGTCGCGGGAGATACGTCGTTTGCGGTTTGAGGCCGCGGCAGGAATAATCCGTAAAAATTTTTTACGAGTCCCACAGATTTTTATCGCGAAATTAATTTCTGTCCGGAAAGCTTGCATCGCGTCGCCTCGTGTAAGCGCGTGAATAATTGCCTGTATAGGTGGGATAAATCGCGCGGGGCGCGCGAGCGTGACATCCTCCGCCGATTTATGTGCAAATTCGACGATTACGCGCGAAAGTTTCCGCATCCCGCATTGTTACTCCACGTGCGGCAACTCGCGCCGGCTTACAGTGCGCTAGCAGGTGTAGCGGGAAACGTTTCGCTTCTCGGTATAGAATGATTCTAAAGTTATAAACCGAAGGATTGTTCTAGACGACTTAACGACCAGTGAAATAAAGTTTCATACAGGAGAAACGGAGATTTGCTGCATTAAGGCATTATTAAGTTTTGCATATAAGTCTTATTTTCAGAATGAAACATCGATTAGTTGCATAATATTCGAATAATCCTAAAATCCTATATATATATATAGAGAGAGAGAGAGAGAGAGAGAGGAAAGCCCCCTATTATGAGATAGGCGCCTAATATGAGATAGCGACATTTCTGCTAAACTAATAAACGCTATCTATTGGTTCCACCATGAATTTATTGCTCTTGGATTGAAAACTATTTAGTAGAAAATTCATTATTAGATCATGCCTGCACTGAGAGAAAAGATTTTGTTATAGGAACAAATCAAGGGAAAGCAAATGTGATATTTGTTAAAAAAACAATCGATTTGTTACGATTGCAAATTAATTCGTCAATGTAACAAATAATCGCAATAGTATCGCTAGCAAATAAGAGGCTCATATATATATATAAAAGTCGTAGACGGTTGCAGGGTCTCAAATCGTAAGAAATTGATTAATTCTAATCAAGTATTCTCGCTATATTTGACTGTGCTTGGTCGGTTTCCTACAACTTAAGACTCCACGATCATCTACGAATTCTATGTAAACGAGCTAAAGTCTATCCAAAAGATAGGTTAGATTCTATATAGTTTGTTTCTGTTACTAATAATTGGTTGGTATAGCAGACTAGCAGCAATCACAAC